>NC_045642.1:7405338-7667838 GCF_009829145.1 Chiroxiphia lanceolata
GCTGGTGAAAGCAGCAGTGAAAATGGTACAGCTGTAACTGCTGTGGTGTGAGGGTAGGGGGGAGGCCAGGCTTGGAAAGAAGGCTGATACCTTTCACTAGGCCACACGATATAGAAATAAATTAACAACCATTAACTTAGAATAAGCCAGTCTATGCTTATGAAATGTAGGACACTTTGTCTAACTCATGGGCAATGAAATCCTCTACTTCCTGGAAGTTAATGGCATTTCTTCAGTCCTTCAGTTTATCCTATAAGACAAACTGATTTTGCTGTTGTTGTCCTGAGTCACTTTATGCAAAAGCATCACCTCTTTCTTGCTTATTTCAAGGTTTGAATTTTTCGGGGTTTTGGGAGTTTTTTGGTTTGTTTGGTTTTGTTGTGAGTTTTTTTGTGGTTTTTTTTTTTTTTGTATTTTTGTCTTTTTGGGGTTTTTTTGTTTAAATGACTGAAAAAATAGTCATCCTAGAACATAATGGGCACAAAAGACCTTAGGTGTTATCGGGTACACATTCCACCATTTAAACAAACGAGGAGAAAGGTAGTTAATGCTGGCAGTTAACATAATCACCAGGTGTTCTGCAATTGTGAAGAGATCTGTAATTCTCTCCAGCTTCAGAGTTCTCTGTACTCTTCCTTTGTTTCACTCCCAGCACCACCTTTAATAACAGATTAGAACATAATTTTGCTTTTACATTTAGTGACACTGAAAACACGGGTTTTTTGTAGCCGAAGTTTTATCTCTGAATAGAATATCTGAGAGTATGAATATTTTTCACAGGTGAAATGTAGCCTACTCTTAGACACACTTTTTCACTTTCAGTATTTATATGATTCAAAATCTGGTTCAAAAATAAGTTGTGCTGGGCTGGATTCTAGGCTGGGCTGGGCTGGGTAAAGCTTTCTATATGAGGAATTCTGAACTCTGTATAGAAATTTACTTAAGTAAATACAAAGAGTAGAGGATTTTGGACAATTAGATAAATAACTCAGTTGAAGGGAGCAGTCAACATTCCAAATGCCTGCCAACAGCAGAACTATTGCTGAGCTCTCAGTTCTGAGAACTAAGCTCAAGACTGAGCTGGTTTAGATTATCCCCCACTAACCTGCACTAGAACCCTTGCCCCCTAGCAATCTAATTTGGTTTTAAGTGGCATTCAGAGTTACTTATGTTCAGTATCCTCAATGCAGATTTTCTCTTACAGTGTTTAACAAACTCTCAAGCTGTCCCTGGTAATCAGACTGGAACAGTCATTATTATGAGATGTGATACTGTGGCTATCCAGGCCCTCATATAGTTCAATGACTTTGTGTTGTTGTTTGTCTTTTTATTCTTTTCCAATCCTGGCAAAGTATCTAGTGGTTCCATGGTCACCAACAGGAATTGCTTTTTGAATGCATTTATGAGTTATACCTTCTGAAAACTCCCTTGGCTGTATTTCATGTAACTGAGTCATTCCTACACCCTCCCAGCAGAAGAAGGAAGATCTGTAGTTAAGTTTGTGACCCAGGTGCTGCAGACCGAGGTTTAATTCATATTTAATTGCAGAGTGAACATTCAGAAGCCCTCCTCTTTTCTCTCTTTTATAAACACAAACTGCAAATAATTTACTTCCCTTTAATGGAATGCAGGAAAAACTACAGTAGCACTTTTCTGATGTTTGCATATAAATGAAGCTAAATATACAAGTATCACAGTCAAATGGACAGGTGGGATCTGCTATATCAGACAATTAAACAAGCTTTTCTAGTCAAGTGATCCACTCAGTGTCATGTGGAAGGTTTTTGGACCTTCAGATAAAGACTATTCATGGCACAAAAGATCTAAGTTCTGAAATTTTTTGTGAATCCCTGACTGACGTAGCATTCAACTTTGAGTTGGCATATTATAAAGGCTATCATAATAAAAAAAACCTAATAATGAATACAGGGAAAATCCCTACCTAGTTCCAAATACTAATTTTTGGCATAAAGATTTGCTTATTTACTTAATTAATTAGCAACCAAAACCATGTAAGCTGTAGATATGCTAATTTCCAGTGATATAAAAATTGAATTCCTAAATTTTTACTTAGAATTATAGTACACATTTTTCTAGAGCATCTAATTTATTTACATTCAGGTTTTCCAAATGTCCCCTTGCTCAAATGTTATCAATTGGTTTACTGTGCTTCTTAACAATCTGTATTTCTTTCTTAAGCAAAAGATATATAATATGACTGTGGGATTGTGGCCTCTCAAATCATTCATTGTAAAATGACTATTTGGGACTATTCATCCCAAAGAATGTTTCTGTGTTTTATTGTTTTAATAATAAGAACTGGTTTTCAATATCTCTTTCACATCTTCTGTAGCACAGCACAAAGACTCAGGTCTATTCTCTGCACTAATGCTGCCATTCACACTCAGAGGGGCGTAAAACAGATAAGAATTTATAGGAGCTGCTTTTAACACATAGATTTAATTGATAACTTTGAAGCTAGAGAGTCATAAGCAATGTAAGGTAAGCATTAGATTTACTGGCCAAATGCATGGAATTCTCTACAAGCAATGGAACACTCAATGCACAAATTGCAAGACCTGAATAACAGTAGTGGAGGAGTAAGAAAGAAAGAGAAATTTGGTAGTAGAAAAAAATAAGAAGTGAGGTAAAGGATTAAGGAATCTAGAATAAGCAAAGAAAGCAGTGACAGAAACTATTAGAAACAAAATTGGAATAGATAAGGACCAAAGAAAAAAGAGTAGAAATTGAGTGGCACTAAACGTTTAAGAGATAGGGGAGGTAGAGAAAAGATAGGAAAGAAGGAAAGAAAGAAAGGAAGAAAGAAAGAGAAAGAAAAATAAGGCTCAGATGTTAACAATGCAAGAAAAAAGAAAACGTTTAATAGGCTCAAAGAGACCAGTGGTTGGACATGAGTTGGAAGAAGCCAGTTAAGTCACAGCCATCTCAGAAAATCCAGACACTTCAGGATATTTGAGATAGAAGCTAATTAATGTCATGTCGTTCTTGACATAAATCATACAGTTTCCTTGTAAAGCAGGGAAACTGAAGAATTGTGGGTGGATGGGAATTAAAGAGTAGGGCTGGAATAAATATTTGTCAGAGGTCAATGACAGCACATTCAGTACCTGAAGAATCACAGAATCACTGAATCAATCAGGTTGGAAAAGACCTCTGAGATCATCGAGTGCAAACCATGAGCCAACACCACCCTGGAATATCTAATTGGATCCTCATGAGTCTGCTAGCATTTAACAATACATATTTCATTACTTTGAAAGACTTATTAATAAGTAAGGCTCCCAAGGATCATCTCTTTCTTATCCTAGCTGTTGAATATGTCATTAATTTCTTTAGATTTGGACACCTCTACAGCTTTAGTACAAAGAGAGGTTTTAGCACTGACTTATGGCTAAAAGTAAATGAATATAGAATGTTCTTAAGAATGTGAAATGCTGCATGCTCTTAGAGCTCATAAAAGTATAACCCAGCTATTTTCTCATGCATTGTGTCTGAACACTTCTGAACTTCATGGCAGTTTCAGGAGTCAAAGCATTTGATGACTAGACAAATACTAGAAATCAATGTCTTATCAAATATATCGAAATCTGTTCTTAGTGCCATAATTCATTCTTTGTCCAGTTCTATTTTAAACAGGATGCTTCTCAAAAAGCAGAAATCAAACAGGTTGGTGTGCCTTGGCTCTCCTCAGCACAGAAGAATTTACATAAGAACCACCCTGAATATTTACCTTAAATCCACAAGTTGCTTTAGTTTATTCAGGCTCTTTTGAGACTTAATTACTTTTAGTATCTCTTGACTTTATACAGCCCATAGAGGGGAAAAAAGACATTCTCAGAGGGAAAAAGCATAATTTGGTCCTGGATGGTTAACATATGTGGTAAATTACTCTGAGGATGGACTTTCATTAGTATATAGGTACATATGCACATACATAAATACAAATACATAAATACAAAATTGCTCGTGTAAGTCAGAAAAGGTGCAATATGGAGCATCTCTAAAGAGGCATAAACCTCTTTAAACCTCTTTAAAGAGGCATGGATGAACCTCTTCAAATTTTTAACAGTCAGTCAAGGAATTAAGTAAAGAACACACTGGACCTGACTTACCTACAAAATGGGCCTCTAAATAGCTATTCTGTATTGCATTGGAAGCTCTTTGGTGTTTCTTCACCATCAAATTAAAGGCATTTCTCTTTGTCCATGTTCAGTTTGTAGATACTATACAACCAACTACAATTAAGTTAATTAGATTGGAGATTATTTAAAGTTATTTCCAGAACATATTTATTTTATGTGTTAAAATGAAAACGAAACAAAACAAATCTTGGGTTTTATCACTTCATGGGTTTTAAATATCTGAATGATGTAAAACTGGAATGAAATAAAATGAAAACAAACCTCTGTCTACAAGCCAAACAACCAAAAACCAAGAGGTAGGAAAATGAAACACATGGACAACAACTAACTGTTCTGCTAGTATTTCAGGTGAGATGATAATCAAAAGTGAGCTAATTAAGCCTTTTCAAAACATAGTTTTACTTTCTTGTTCACTTATTTATTCATAGAGTATCTCAAGTTGGAAGGACCCATGGGGATCATTGAGTCCACGCTTATATAAAAGAGGAATTAACATTATTCTTCAACACTGTAAAAATACACACACATGCACAGTTTGAAGACAATTCCTCTCTCAAATAAGAAAAAATAAGTAAATAGAAATCATTTTTAGCAGTTGCTGTAGGATTTCTCTTACCTGGCAAATGCAAAGAATGGTCAATCAAACCCTCTTCCTCAGGACACCAATTTCAGTGTAATGCTCACAGCTTTTGAAGACCTGGTCTGCTTGGTTAGTTGTGAGACTCATTTCCAGCTTCTCACAGACTTTGTTTTCTCTCTGAGGCAGTAATTTTATGTTTCTAGTCAAATCACACAAGAGCATTACTTGTTTCCCACTTCTGTTTCAGTATTAAACACTCGCTGAAAGCGGGCATGTTTGTGTAAATACTCCTGGAAAGTGAGGAAACTGCAGATAAGTGAAAGCAGCCAAATGACAGCAGCAGGGAGAGAAGAAAAAGCTATTAGTGCATTAATTAATTTTTACCTTTGGCATTTAGTGCTTCTGATTAATGGCTTTCCTGTAGGCTGCTATTTTCCTCTCAGATATTAACATGCAAAACATGTGGTATATAAGAATAAAGTGTTATTGCTATTTACGTGTGTCCGAAATCCCTAAGATATCAGGGGTTCAGCCAAAATGCAGACAAATAAAATAGTTAATTTTTTTGGCATATATTTCTTCTTAGGAAAAAGGACAGCTCCTTAGCACACTTGCATCTCTAAAGTTTACATTTAAGAACAAAAATATGTCTTGTTTCCTGTCACCTGCGTGTATTGCACAGGTGGTAAGTTCTGCTACAGCCTGTGGTGTGCTGGGGAAACCTGTAAAATATCCCAGAAGTTTAGAGCAGGAGGGAGGTGAACTGTGCTCTGTTCTGGGCTCCTCAGAATGGGAGACACATGGACATTCTGGAGAGTCCAACAAAGGGGCACAAACCTGATTAAGGGACTGGAGCAGCTCCCATGAGGAAAGGTCGAGAAAGCTGGGACTGCTTTGCCCAGGGAAGAGCAGGCTTTATATACATTAAAAAGCACATTTAATGTCTATAAATAGCTGAAGGGGTGCAAAGATGACACAGTCAGGCTCTTTTCAGGGATACTCAGGGACAAGACTAGAGGCAACAGGCACAAAAATGAAAGGCAGGAGGTGCCATCTGAACATCACAAAGCACTTTTTCCTTGTGAGGGTGATTGAGCACTGGCACAGGCTGCTCAGGGAGGTTGTGGAGCCTCCACCCTTGGAGACATCCAAACACAGATGTTCCCATTGCAATTTGGATAAAATTCTGGTACAAAATTTAATTTTTATGTCTATACTGATAATATATAAATCATTCCCACTACACATTTGCTTTTTTTTTATATATCTTGGCCAGATTCTCAGTTCAAAGATGCTGTTTTCCACCCTAGAGGACACCAGTCTCACTGCTTCTCTTCCATCTACAATTCCTTCTCAAATCCTTCCTCATATTTATCTCCCAATGTGCACTCTCTATCCCCCCCTTTTTTTTTTCAGATCTGATTTTTTTAACTGAAAAATCAAAAGGATATATTCTGCTCCCATTATTTTGTTCTTCTGTAACCTCCTGCATTTCTGAGGCTGAAATTTCTGAACATTTTTTTACTTAATCTTCCCAAACTTAAGTTATAACTTTTTCTATTTATACTTGACCTTTTTTCCTAACAATATTTTAATTCTCCTATTATAAAGAACCTAACACTGTCATAATCCATTCTCTCCTGGTACTCATCACATTCATACTCCTTAGATTCATTATCTGAAATGCCTATTTCTTTTCATTTTAGACCTTCTCCTTTCATGAGATAGAGGGCACCAGAAAATGTTGCCCAGGTCTACAATCACCTTTTCTTGACTAATTATCAATTTTACTATTCAACATTCATCCTCCCCCATCTGCTGCTTGATTGTAGTCAGTAAATTCTTCAAAATCTTATATTCAGACATTTTTGGATTCCCCAGCCAAACTGACCAACTCCTTTCAGACTGTCTGGAGGGTGAAACCTATTCTTACACCTCTAGATCAAATGTGAGGCTCCTTAAGCCATTCTGTCATTGTTTCCTCACATTGCACTTCTCTCTATCTTTAATGCAGAGGAAAATACGAGGGGTTTTGGGGTAGCTTACTTAACTTACCCATCTCCAACAAGACCAACTTGCTATATTTAGTATTATTCATCTATATGATATCTATGTGTAATGTTGTATATACTATAAAAAGTGCTAAAAGTTACTAAAGTTACTATTAATTAACACTTTCAATGCTCCAAAGATCCTGTTTCCTCACTTCAGGGATACTTTTCTTCCCCCTTTTCTTTCCTGCTCTTCTCCACTACACCAAAATGAAATGTTTAGTTCTCATGCCTGACAGCCTTTGCTGTATCAGTGCAATAATTAAAGGAAGGTTAAGAGGATAAAGAATTGTGATAAAAATAACCTGTGATGTGCCTATGGCACAGCACACTGAGGAATGACAAATACAGGCCTGCAAGCCTGTCTGTTCCTGAAAGATTTGCTTAAATTTAGAATGCCAATACCATAATGTAACACAGTGAGAGAAAGGAGGGTGAGCATTTCAGTGTCCTATATTCTCTAAACCACTGAAATTCCTTTTTTTTTTTTTTAATTCTGAGGTTATTATTCTGAAAACAAACTACTTAGAGCTCAGATGGTTAAAAACAACAACAAACTTATTAATCATGCACAATTCTAACCATTAACTCTTAAGAATACAAGTTTTTGTTTCTACCAGGCAAACCACAATATCAGGGCAGATAAATCTAGTTACCAGCAGCCTTTTCCCTTGAAGATTAGTTAATCATTAACCATGTACATTAAAGGAATACCTTCCCATAATAGAGCCAGAAAAGAATGACATGTTTTTAATGTCAAATTATTTCAATCTAAAATCAGGCTGATGCAATCTATTTTTATTTTACCATTTAGGGTAAGACACCAGAGGAAAGTTGGCAAATCGTGTCAAAAGAGGGAAACAAGGAGACTTAACAGCCCACGTACTTTTCCACCCAACTTCAGTAAACACTTTCTCTTTTCAGCATGCCTGGAACTTCACAGAAATATAGGCAGGGTATAGAGAATGTCACATGGCAGATACTAATTGTTACGATTAAGGTCTAACAAGCAACCTTCCCTGCTGTGCTGAGAATGTCTCTGACTTTTGATCCTGACATCTGTGTCTTACAAGAATTTCACTCGGCTCTGACATTCCTTCTGATGTTGATCCAGGAATTAATGGATTGTGAAAAAGCTGGCAGGATATCATTTAAAAAATAGAATTCTTGGTGTACAACTGATGAAAAGGTATCAGAATCCACATACTTTGTGTCTGATACCAATGCACTGTGTCTATATGCAAGCATTTTGTGTGAAGCGATATCTCAAAATAAAGGGCAAAACACGAGATTTAGGAGGATGCAAGAGCTCCCTGTTATGCTCATTTACAGAATTGCTATTCTACATCTTCAGCATGTTACAGGATGAAAATTATCAATGGTTTAGACCAATTCTGTGTAAAGGAGACTCCATTGTTTAAATCCCTACCAGCAAAATATATTATGATTCAGTCTGATTTAATTTAAACCTTTCATAAGAAGCTTTTCAGAGAACAGAATCAAGGAAATCAATATAAATTATGAAAGAGGTTTGTGATATATGTTGTGTGATCACCTTGACACCATTTCAGTTTGGACATGTATTTAAACTGGTTTGTGCTACAATAATTTCAGGTTTAAAGGATCCATGAGCAAAAAAAAGCAACAAAAACTTTAAAACATTTAATACCAAAAATTAACTGAGACTTTTTGATCTAGATGTGTTTAAGACTGAAGCATTACATACAGAATTGAAATTTTACACATCAGGGAATATTGCCTTGTATTTCGTGGTTCTGGATAATTACTAGATGCCAGTGGATAACTTAAACATAGCTTAGAGTCACTGACATTAATGTGTGACAGGTAGCATTAAAGAATGTATTTAGGAATCTTAAATGAAAAAGTCGAATGATATTTGTAAAAAAAAAAACAAACAAAAAACAAAACAAAAATAAAATTCAGGATTATCGTGACAGGAAAGAAGTGTTCTCTTTAAAGTAAAGCCAAAAATGTTTCTCAGCATGAAATAAAAAGAAATGAAAAGAACTGTGAAAGTAAGAATTCAACAGGTTAAAAAGAAACTAAATTCACTTGTCATTTATTGTCAATTACAACTAAAAATTAAGAATATATGGTGTAACTATCTCCTTAAGCAAGTCAACTGAATTTCCAGTCACACACTGACATCATTACTAAGTTAAATTTCTCGCATTTGCATCTGTATTCCAGTGGTTTAGAGGCTTTAACAAAATTTCTTGACACCCTATGGCATATTTTGACTCAAGTCCAGACCCAAATGCTATTAATAAAAAAATTTAATTAATGAAATTAACAGTACAGACTACCTATAGTTGGTTAGCCACCCATGACCAATATACAAACATTGCAAGTACTTGGTTTAGGGAACATAAAATCATTCAAAACTAGCAACATATAATCAGAGTCAACTTATGAGAAGCCAATTTATATCTCAGATATGTGAAATAATATAATAATATAATCTCAATACGTGAAAAAGGTTGGTGACTTGCAAGTTGCACACCCTTTACCATTGCTTATTCCAACTCTGTTGTTGTTCAGCTGCACAGAATTTCCAAACCTCTAAGAAGAATACCAGATTTCTAGTAGGATGCAAATAAATATCCTAAACATTTATAACATTAATAGTACATCTAGAGAATCCATTAATGTTTTGTTTAAACTATATGATTAAAGACATCATGTGATTACTGTTTGGTTTTAAGGGAAATATCCATGCTTTTAAGCACTAATATTGTTATTATTTACGTTCAATGCCATTTAAATTTACTGTTGTATTTTTCATTAAGAGTTCTAGAATGTATTTAACAAATAAAAGAGTAAACAGCACACAGATGAGGACATTAAACAACAAAGAAGCAAAAACCTCGAGTGAATAGTTAAAGAGAAAAGGCTGGATCACGTTTAAGATGAGGAAAAACAAAAGGCAAAGCTTGTAAAATCTGAAAAAGTAAGGTAGGGGTGTGAAAGCATGATGTGTGACAGGTGGGGTAAAATGAGACAGTTGGGAGGAAAGAAATAAATTTGAAGAGCACAAATTAGACAAGACATTCATTTTAAGCCCTAACAGGCTGGATCTCATCGTTGTCATCAGACAGGAAATGTCAGAGCTGGCACATTTGGGTTTTTTATGCTTTTTAGTTGTTTTTTAAAAAAAGTCTGTGTCTTACAATACATAAAAAGTCTATTTGCTTTAAAGCACCTCTCAATTTGTTCCCATTTTGTCTCCTACTCAATCTTTAACCAACTTCAGTTCTATTATATTGGAAACTACAGTAATTATAAGGTTTAATACTTCCATTATATTTTGAGTTATTTTATTAAATACCTGAATAGGAGTTGAATTCTTTAAAATAACTGAACTTTGCACTTGTAACACTACAGGTGGATTTCTGGAGGAGATGAGTGTTGTATAGGATGACACATAGTAAGGGTTATTTCACAAATACAAAAAAACCCACATTCTAAAGTTCAGAATTTTTGAAGGCATGGAGATGTTCTTTCCAAAATACATGACCAAAATAATTATGTCAAAAACAAGAATTTAAATTCGTTTTCCAGTTAATGGAAAGGGACACAGCTTTTTAAAAATAGGTTTTATCAAATTTCTAGAAAGGATATTTGGGACCTGAAAATAATGGCACTGTATAGAACATGTTACCAACCCCCTGTAAATATGAACATTTAATTAGTCTGTGGTTCTTGTGTCAATTTATTAAAAAAAAAATAATCCTTGTGCACTGCAACATAATCTCAAGGTTAAATTCAAATGAAGTGGAATACTGCCAGGTATATAGTTACTGCAATTCTTATTAATTCAGTATCTTTAGAATAGCTTTACTTATAACTGAAATGATCCCTCGAACTTTTCAGTTTAAAAAGTTTATTTCAGAGTTTATATGAAAACAAAGTATCTCCCCACTGAGGGAATGGATCCTACCTCCTGTACAGTTTAGATCTGTATACTCTATATGAGGCATCCTATTGTCTAAACTCTTCCATCAATTTAATCCATAAATTAACAAATACACAACAAGGTATAGTATATTTAGAAAAGATAGCAAAACATTCAGCTGGAAAATACATTCATTTTCTTACAATTTATATTTCTCATTATCATCTTTATATGCTTTCAGTGAAAACCAGATAGAAGGAACGTGGAAGTAGAGATTTTGGATTTTACATGTAGGAGGTAAATGGTGACAGAAGAGCAAGGCAGGGAAGGATCAGATAAGGGATTTAGAACAGACACAACATGTCAAACTAACAGTACACCCACACTTATTTGCAGCAGTGAATGGATGTTTAGAAAAAAAACCCCAAACCACAGAGTTCAGGTACAGAGTGGTGCCATCCACTCTCTGACAGACAGAGATTTCCAAATGCAGGGATTAAATTCAGACCATCAAGTTTAAAAGCCATCAGTAGACCTGACCCATCCACCATGAAGATTTCTAATTCCTAATCTCCTCTGCTTTAGTTTAAATAAATGTCTTGTCAGTCACAGGCCTTTACTTCAGGCCATTTCCACATTTTAGAGAAAAATGTAGCAAATAAAAACTGGTCAAGCTTTACCAAACTTCTGTCTACTTCCATAAAAGAACTGATGCCATCGTTCTGCAAACCTTGTCAGGTGTGCTTGTCTTGAAAGGTTTTAAACACTGCCAGGAAGTTCTGTTATTAAACTTCCCTGGGAAGCACACTGGGTTAATAGTTTGTATTCACAGGAAAAGTAACATAAATAAGCAAAGCTATTCTACTCTGTATAGAGATTATGAATCTGTATACTTTTTACTGTCACATTACATCCAGAAAAGTCAGTAGAATTAAAGAAAGAAAACACCAAGCCCTGTGTAATACTACACTTCTGTGTAATTTCTATAGATACACATGTACTATTTCATCTTGCTTTTCTCTGATAACTAATTAAAATAGCCACTGTATAAAACTAGATTTCATATTCTTAGAATATTAAACACTCTATTCCGTTTTATCTCAATATGTTTCTATTTTTATTTACCTCTCTTCAGATTACAAAATATGCTGTTATTCTCATTTGAGAGGAAGAGTGGCTTGCCCAAGGTCAAAAAGGCAACTTGTGTCATAAAAAAACAACTAATCCCATTCAATTTTCCCAAATCACGTGCTGAAGGCCTTAACATAAATGTATTCTGGGCCTCCTTCACTTAAAATCTTTCAAATACTGTTCACTGTTGTCTTAATGATGTCTTAATTATAATCTTTGCTACAGTCATCCCCTTCTTTCCTCCCTGTACCTTCCTCCCCTTGCCTTGCATCAAGGATACTTTCACAGCTCAACAGCTGCCCCAGCTGCCAACAAAAAGCCTTCAAGAACTGTCACGACCAGAAATGCAGGAATTTCTGTGCTCTGTCCACTACTCTTCCACTTCTAATACTCTTTTCTCCCTGTTCACAGAAAAGGAATGGGCAAAGTGCTGTTTGCTGCAGGGTTTAATTCTCCATCCAGCAGCCTGAGGAGGGCTGGAGGATCTGTTTTATTCTGGCTGATTGATGCACAGGTTTTTAGAGATGATTTTACAGGTGCAATTTACTGACCAGCTATGTTTTATTCCACAAAATTACAAAGTAAAAGGTGTTATATAGCCTCTTTTAAGATGCCAGATAACAAAACCACCAGGGAATTTCTTTAGGTAAAAGAAGTCATATACAGATGTTTTAGAAAGATATCAAAACTAAACGCAATTATTTGACTGATAAATGAAGAATATCTTGCAATAAGTTTTTTCAAAAGTTAATGATCTGGTGATTAAAAAAGAGCTCTTATTTTCTATTTGACTTTTTCTCGCTTCATAATGCATTTTTATGCCTTTGCCTGCCACATTACAGAATATTCCACAGTGAGATACTTCAGCTTTGAAATTTAATCAGGTATTCTTGATCAGTTTTTTTCTAAGTGGTCCACTAATTGAAATTCTCCGGTATTTTTGAACTAAAAACAAACAAAACCCCACAAACAAATCCAAATAAAGATCTATAAACACACACAAAAAATCTGAAAAAAAAAATTAATTAAAAACCCCAAAACTAAACAAAACCAGAATGAGGGTAGATCTGGAGAACACGGCCTTAGAACTGCTGAATATACATAAAAAGCAATGGACTTTGAAGACTTTCAACACATCTACAAAACAAGTCTATTTAAAAAAACAGAGATAGTTGTCACCACAAAGTATATTTGAAACATCTAGAAATGCCATAGCAACGATACTGTGGGACTCTCAGCTGAGAAGCTGTAGCTGTAAGAGCCAGTCTCTGCTGACAGAGTGAAAAATCAGGTCCATGAGCTTCTCATCAACTGAAAACTGGGGAATTCTTGCAGCTGGGTCAGACATTAAAATAATGGAAGAATCCTCTCTAATCAGAGCCATCAAAATAATATTTTTTGTTTCAAGTCCAGCTCCACAATGCCTTGAGATTTTGGGGTATTATCTGGAGCCATTACATGGGATCCTTTCAAAAGAAGTAGTCAGACCTACTGCATAAATGGCTGGGATGGGCCACGTCTTGACCAAGTCTCTTCGGTGAAATCATCTGATGAAGCAACTGGTTTCCTTTACCTTCTCTATAAGAGGCTGGAGTATGCCTGGATACTCAGCAACAATGAAAACATCAGTGTGTTATCAATGTTATTCTCGGGAAATTCAAAACACAGCACAGTACCAGCTGCCAAGAAGAAAACTGAGACAACACTGTAAAGTGGAGTGACAACCCAAGAAGCACGTGGAGGATACACTCCAAAAATGAGAGACTGTGATCACCGCTAGTTTTTGAGTTGTACACTCAGCATGGCACGACCAAAAATACAAACTTTTTCAAACATTTCTTCTTTCTGGCCTGGTATCTCCACCATTATATCCACCCCCCCCAAAGAAGCAGGGTCTTACTGTGGCTCCCTGCTGAGAGGCGCTGTCGGTGGGTTGTTTTCTGTCCACCGTGTGTGCAGCCTTGTGTGCTGTAACTGGGGAAGGACAGACAAAGTGCAGGGAGTTCTAAAGCCCATGTTGCAATGGTCCCTAGGGAACCACTGCCAGCTGGCAGAGGCTACAGCAACGCAGGGGCCTGGGGCTACGTGGAAAATCAAAGAGCTGGAACCATCTCCCTGACAGCCCCACGGTGTAAACTGGATACACGGAAGAATCCAGGTCTTTGTGTGCATGAGGGAGAAGATCAGTGTTTATACCATTTCATGAAAGATTTTCTCTGTCAATACATTAAACAAGGCAAAAGCCATACCATAAAGTGAAAGGGGTACAGTATTTAAGTACTGTATTTGACCGAGATCTCTCAGATGATCTGATGGCTGGAAAAAACCTGCTTGTCTCTCAGCAGACTTGTATGATTCAGAGAATCCAGTGGATTGAGGGATTCCTAACCAAGCACACATTAGTGACTTAATTTGCCTGCAGACAGAAGGGAGTAGAGCTTTTCAAACTTCACCACCATTTGTGGTGCATTTGTTGCATTCACAGAGTGCGAATGCACAGTGCTTTGGAATTAATACTACTTTGTCTTGAATTAACAAGATGAGGATTTTAACTTCCCACAGCATCTTATAAAACCAACACATACGATAGATCTGAACACTTGCAGAAGCTACTAAGTGCCTTTTCCCAGGCATTCAGAGTGGAAGCCAAGATAAGGATTGTAAACTTAAGCCAGGACAAGAAACACAGTGATCGTTCAGTTGAAGGATCAGCTGTTACCATGTCATGTTCCTGAACAACAGAGCACTTCCACCTTTCAGTGTCTCTTCTTATCAGATGTTTCCAGTAAAATAACTGGAAAAATTCTCCCCATCTCCTCAGCTATAAAGGTATTTGATTCCTTTATACTTTTCCATCATTCTGGTGGTACTGTTGTGACAGTGAGCTGCAGTGTCACCAGCCCTTGGCCTCCCAGAGCTACCCTTGGTTAATCTGAGTTTTACAAGTAGCACTTAAGCACAACCAGAATTTAACTTCTAGGAGCAAAATAGCTTGCATATTAAGAAACCAAATTAATACATTTAAATCATTTTAGGAACAGAAGAAAAAGACTAAAGGATCCTTATAAAGATTGCTGCCGGATGTAGTTAGAATGGATTTAATAATAGATATATACATGAATAAAAAAATATGAGTATTATAAAACTCCACTGACATTCTTATTAATATCAAAATATTATAATTTAGAATTAAATTTAAGATTGAAAGTACTTTATTCTAATGAATAACACAATACATGCTAACAAGATTATTAGAATGACCATGTCATTGAAGGGTTAATGACTCCAGTTATGGTAGAAATTTAAATATCATGGGGAGGCACCTCCTGACCCAGCCATCACTGAGAATTATGCAGATTCAAATGGGAGCCACACAGGCTTTGATTTCCCCCAAGGATTGATGAACAAGTACAAAATAATAGAAAGTGACAGGAAGCAGATGACTGAGGTCTAATTTAATGTCATTCTAAAAGACAATATACCTTAAATTGGCCTTAGGAAAATTATGGGTTACAAACAAGAGAACAGAAACATGCACTTTTTCATTTTAGTTCACTAATTTAAAAAGTAATCCTTTGAACAAATGAACAGTGAAACAATAGTCATTTGGCAATGAAAAATTGCCAAACTTAAGTGGGCGTACTTTGTTTGCATAATTTGCAATTTAATGGAAAAGGCTGTAATCTTAAGAGGAGAACACTATTAAACAAAATAATGAAATGATCTGAAGAATTTTATGCAAATATTAAATTAAGACTGCTATGAAGACAAAGAATAGTTCCTAAATAGTATGACAAAATGCAATGAGCATATGCTCGGGAAAAGTTTGCCATTTTATTAAAGGATTAGCTACATATGCACCTATCTAGAAATAAAAAATCTATTCTGCAATGGTTTTTCTAAGAGGAAAGCTAGAATATTTTACTGCTTTTAATTACTAAGTGGCCTTCTACAATCCAAAGTTAAGAATAAGCCACATTTATAAGTCCAAATTTCCCAGATTTCAGTACATGCTATATGCAACATGCATCTACATTATTTCCATTACAGTAATTATAAATACCAACATTTGAACAATCTGAAACAATTCCTTTTTATACCATAAATATTTGAGACATTTGTACAGAAGTAGCACTAGACATTTTTTTTTACTTCAGAAATTATGCTATTTATCATGCATAATTTTTTTTCAGTTCTTCAACATCAATGAATGGAGGCATCCTTAATCAGGTATCTGCTCAGTAATTGTCTTAAATTCCCCACTGATTTTTTCTCAGCTAGTATTTAAACATAGGGAATGAATTTTGATAAACAAGCATTCAAAAAAAATTTATATATACGCCATCAAATTAAACAACTTAGAGATACAGGAGTTTGGAAAGGCTCAATGTAATAGCAGATTTTCTCCAAATTTTCTCTAAAAATTGAAGGCTTATTAATTAATTTTTAAAAGGGTGAAATAGCTTTTTTTTTTAGCATGTACAAATACTCCCTCTCACAAAGAAACACGACAGACTCCCTGGGATGATTAAAGCAGGAAAAAGGGAAAGCGCATTGCGCAAGTGCTCCATCTGCAACTCCGTCACATGGTAGACCTGGAGGCATCTCAACAGTGCTAACAGAACTGCCTCAGGAATCTACAGAGCAGCCAGATGCCAGCCCTGGAAAAATATGTAAAATTGCAGGAATCTCTGCATCCTGTGACTGGCATTCAGAGAGAAGCCATAAGACCGGTCCGATGTTTAGGGCTGAACAGAAGCCCGATACTCTCATTTATTTTCGTTATGTGTAGCGGGATTTTTCATGTAAGGATAAATTAAACAATACTGATAAAAAGTGTGCAGCCCCGAAAGTTTTCTGAGGAAGAGCTACGTGTAACCTTAACCAGGCAGAAAATACACATTGTAAAATTCAAGCGTATTACATTAAGGGTAAACCAAATGTGAGTTTGTATTATTAAAGTTGTATGTGGAAAGGAGCTTTTAAGCAAATTTCTTCCCTTAGAAGAATACTGCAAGTATTTTACAAACTAAGCATAGCAGTAATACATCTCTGCAAGATCAACAGAAGTAATTCTTTCCTAAAAAATCTATGTTTTATGTATGTAGTGAATATGCTTTTCAATAGTAAATTGTGGCTGGAATCATCTTTATTTACACCTTTACTTAAAAGATGTCAAGTTCCCTACAAATAAAAAACTTATATAACTTAGAAATAATGTAACTGCTATTGCCATTGGAAAACAATCCCTTGACTGTTATATTTCCTGACATCAGGTTGTTTTCCTTCATGTAACGTCCATTGTTCAGTGACATTTGCAGTTATCTTCAAAACTGCATTTTCGTTTACGTGACATAAGAAAGACGTGGTCTTCACTTAAAGAAAACACAGAGAAAGAGGGGGAGGGGAGAGAATATATGATACTAAAGATGGTAATAAAGGTTAGGCAAATGGTCCAGCAAATCTGAAAGAGTTAAAACTCCAGCACAGAGTTTTTACAGACCTTCTTCACTGAACATTTTCAGAGCATCCAATTCCTGCATATTGTCCAAGCCCTTCACCTGGTTGAAGTGCTGACTACAACCCAGGAGAGCCAACCTGCCCAAGGCACTGGTGGGAACCAAGCAGTACAACACTTGATAAAGACTTGGATCACATGACAGCCTAAGAGTCACCTAAGAAAAGGGAGCTGGAAACTTTTTTAAATGGCATCTTCCTAACCAGAGCGTTAGGCTTGATCCCTTGCCCTTTGTGGTGGAACCTCACAGTTGGAGTCAGTAATCAGTGCTTCAAACAGTGCTAAAGAACTGCCTGTTTATACACAAATCAGCACCTCATGAAGAAGGAAAACTGTTTAGGTCTTCCATCTCAATGCCAAAAACAGGACAAAAAATGGGAGAACAAATATTTCTAACTACCATCATTAATGCTGAAGGAATCAGTGAAAACAACCCTGACCTCTAAATAAGCAGCTACAAGATACACCTCTCAGTTTTACACTCTTCTGCTGAGCATGACTGCTTGCACACTTAATTTTCTACCAGCTGGAATTTCACCAAAACAGAATATTATCATTCCCTCTATTATAACTGGAGTACCATATGTATAACACCTCCACATTTGCAAGTCAAATTAAATAAAAATGTGCCACAAAGTAAAACAAAACTATTTCCAAAAATAAAGAGATAATTTTTGTAAGCAAACTCAGGAGAAGACAGAGTTTTGACCAAGTTGACAAGGAATCAAGAAATAAGGAGTGAAGAACAACTAAGTATAATTTTATTCTGAGCTTTTGAAGGATCTACACATGAAAGCTTGACCATATAATCAGACTCTTACAAGTCTTTCCACATTTATTTTTTTAGATGGAATTTGTTCTCTTAAGTATAAATGCTGTATGGCTCCTGGTTGTTCTAGTTTTTTAAAGCCTTAATTCAATCTGGATTTTAATAAGGACTGCTGGCAGATAACATCTATCCCAAATTTTATTTCCTGGCAGTTATTTGGAAGTCTAAAGATATATTTCTCAATTATCAAAAAAAAATTTGTCAGTTAGCTATTGTCAATACTGGTGACCTGTTCCCTTGTTTACAGGCTTTGGAAGTGAATTTTCTGGATCTTGGGAGATATGTGATTAACCACAAAGCATTCAACAGACACTTACTTGGTTGTCTATACAAAACCTGTTTCCAGAAAAGTCTGGTCTACTTTCAATCTTGGCAGGGCAAAACCATGTTACTGCAGGCTTTACCATATCTGTTGTGAATTATCCAAATTCTTAAGGACTTCTGTGAGATAATTGTCTCTTTCTGCAGAAACTAGTCCTTAGACCACATTCTGTACCTTTTAAAGAGTTAATGGTTGTATCAAGGTCTTTGAGAATATTTTTCCTTCTGTATGTCATTCAAGATTGGGAGAGCAGCTCATGAAATACTTTTTTTTTTTTCTAACTGAGGACCATTTTTTCCTTCTTCACATACCATTTCTTCCTTCTGCATTTTAAAAGATGTCAAGATGAGTAGTGATCATGAACTCTAAGTAAGATTTAATGCAAAAGTATGGAGGTACTTACATTTTGGGACATAGATGTGCTCATTAAACAATTGCTTACAGCCCAGTCTGGGAAGCAGGGTAGAATATACTTCTTATCTTACTCAATACAACTAAATAATTTCTTGAAATACACCTGTATTTTGGGCTACCTGCACCAACAAGAACTGCCAGAATCTTGGTAACTGATAAAATTCCCCTTTCCTCCTGGCAGGAAACACCGGGACACTGCCAAAAATGATTGTGGGGAGATGTCCCCTTGTCATGAGAGAGAAATGGTACACAGTCAACCATCCTGCTCTAGCAAGAGGTAAACATTTGGGTCTCTCCAAATGGGCAAAGCAAGCTGAAGTTCAATCATTCTCCTGAAGTGCTTTGAAGATCACATTTGTGCTAAGAAGTAAATTTGTCTCTGAACCAGTGAACAGTTTGCAACTTTGACTGAGAGGCCAACTCAGGGTTGCAGTTAATTTACAGAATTACAGATATATAATGCCCACACATTCTGCTAGTTTGCCCAAAGTAATTGTACTTTTACTTTGAACAACTGCTGTCCTTAAGACGCGAGGATATAAATTTGGAAAGCATCCCACTTACCTATAAATTATGTGAAATAGTTTTTTGTATAGAAGGCACTAGAGCATGACAACTTGACAGAGAGCATGGAACCCAGGTGACTTAGCTGGATGAAGCAGCTGAGATGGCTCAGGGGAAAAAAAAATCACAGAGAGGAATACTGGCAACTGGTTTCTTTGCTGCAATGGTAGAAAAAGATTCCCAAGAACAGTGAACAGTCACTTCAGCTCATGGCACAGGCTGCAACACATTTTGTATCACACAACTGTCTGCCTGTTGTCCAAACTGGGAGAGCTCTTCACAAGTCCAAGAAGGTAGGATTCCTGTTTTGACTGCTGAAAGAAGAACATATGACAAAAACAGAGGACTGACGATCCATCAGATGCCATCTGGGCACTGAAATTCTCGAGCCACTGAGATAGAAAGGAATTCTGAACTTCTAAGAGGTCACTGTGTCTGTGCCTGTGCAGAAGAGAATCTGCAGAGATCAAGATGAAAAAGAAATACAGGTTGGTGACCACACCTGAATGGTGATGGGATAGAGATGTTTATCACTAGTTCTGGGCAAAAGACTGCAGCTTATAAATCAGACCTGAGCACAAGAGGGCTGCAGCTCTCTGAGCTGGCACAAGAGAAATCTCCCATGTTCTGGATGCTCTTAAGAAAACCCTTGGCTCAGTCAGCACAGTTTGGCAGTTCAGCACTTCACTGTTTTCAGTTGTACTAAGTTAAGTAAGGTGATTTCTCTATTTCTTAGTGTAAGGGTTATGAAAAAAATTGTTCAGCAAGACAAAGAGAAAGATTTAGGATTTAGTGTCATTTTCTAGAGAATAAGTTTAGCGGTAATTTATTTTAATGTCCTTGGAAACTGCAAGTCTCCACAAATTGAGAAGACAGTTTTGATCTTCATCCCTGATATGTTCAAAATAAAACTGAATTGGTTTTATTTTTAAACAGAAATATTTATGTTTTAATATTGAATTTAAGTAATTAATCAAGATTCAAAACAATAAACACAGTAGATTATTAAAACAGAAAAAGAATGTAAACATGTTTAAAAGCTCTTTGGAAAAAATGGTCAAATTTTAAATTATATAATAGTAGTCTTATAAATTTTAATAAAATTACACTATAAGGTACAGAAAACTATATTTGAGTGACATATAATAAATCTAGTGCATGCATTATAAACAGGCCCAGTCTTTTTGGATCTTTTAGACAATGTAGGAATAATTTTTTTTTAAAGTGTATTGAAATAAAACCATAACATGAAACCAGCATCTTTGAGAAATGCTCAACATCACAATGTTTGATCTTTACAGACTTAAGGTCCTCATGTTAAACCCAATTAGGTAAAGTTTATGAAATGTGAAGAACCTGCACTGAATATTTCAGGACTTAGTTATTTAGAATAAACAAACCAGTCTTTGCAAGTCTGAAGCAAGGCAAACTAAAAAGAGAGAAATAAAGCAAATAAAACCTTCCATTTCATCTTTTTGGGTATTCTTTCTTACATTCAGCTTTTAAGCCAGTAAATAATTGCTTTTGAGAGGTTCTAACAATTAAAGAATAACATTGATTAATTAGGAAAGAATGTGAAGAATACTAATCAATCCTTAAGACAGTTTTTCTTCTCCCATCTCAGTCCTTTTCGTCCCCCACAAACAATGTGTTTTCTATACTGTTCAGATTCCTTTAAAAAACATTCATATTCTTGTCCATTCACACAAAACTCTCTTGGTGAGCATTGTTTTGGGAGGAGTGGGTGGCAGGCAGGGGGCACAGGATGTTGAGAGAACAGATAGGATGTCAGGTGAAGATGGAATGCTGTGCCCTCTCTAACCAGCTGAAGGCTCTGCATGATTGTTTTCTTACAAATAATACCTGTGGGTGTTGAAACAGTTCAGGGAATCTATCAAACCTACCCTTTCACTCTGCTGTTGTAACTCCATAAAATTTATTCTCATTTCAAAAGAATCTTGGCAATAATACCTGTAGGTGGTTGAGTAATTCAGAGAAAAATCTGTCAAATCTACTTCCACTGACTTTAGCAATAGAATTCCGTAATTACTCTCAAAGTTGCAAAATGCAATGATTTATTTTCAGTATGTTCAGGAAGTTCTAAACTGAGCTTTTGTTTTTTAGTTTAGCAACTTCTAATAAGCTTAGTGGAAGATCTAACTCAACGAGTAAACCTAATAATTGTGCAGCATTTCAGTTAACTCACGAGTTAAAAAAGGCAGTGCTGCATGTAGGTAACAGGCAGGACACTACTGCAAGTATAGTCCCATCTTCATATGGGCAGATAGTCCACATTTAACTTTTTTCCTACATAACTCTAAGAGGATACATCAGGAACTAAGCTGGATTCAACCCTGTCTGTGTAATAATACATGGGTTTACAGATTATTTATGAACAACATAACTGAAGACCTCTGTCTCTTGATTAACAGATATACTTCATATTTCTTAAGTCAGAAATTTAGAATAAAATTGAAAACTCATAAATTTACTATAAGCCTAGTTATACTAGAAGAATCTCTCAGTGCCCCCAGACTCAGGCACACATTCAATTTACTCTGTTTAACAACCCCCCCTTTGTCAACTGATCTGGTTGAGGGAACATTTATTCACTTTGTGATGCAATTTGACCTTGCACAATCCCCAAGGAAAGACAGAAAGTCTGAAATTACCTGAAATAATCTCAGTGTGCATAAAGACAGATAAAATACAGGAACATTATCATCTGTCTGACATATCCTTAGAACCTGGACCCAGATGACCAAAAATATTTTACATGCCATCAAAGTCAAACAAAGGGAGTCTTAACTAAGTCTTAAGACTTTCAAGTCCATGAACTTTAAATGCTAAAAAAAGACAAATTCATAGCTCAGTGCAGAGACACGCCTTTTGCACGGGCATTTTCTGGTAATCCAATGACAAGACTGATAATAAAAAGCAAAGTAACAAATTTCTTTTCCTTTTCCCTCCCTGTCCTCACCAAAGAATCCATGTCCTATTTGGATTCACATAATTATGCAGGAGGCACCTCAGCTCATCACATCTTCAAAAGGTGAACTGGTTTGTGGCCACTGAGGCTTAATCAAATATGAGTGGCAAATGCACTGGGCAAAGATGTTGGACCCTGCTATAATTAAAACTTCATTAGTCCCAAATGGTCGCTTAATTTCTAATTTGCAAAAGAATATCATCCCCCATCTGTGGTCTTTTGACTAATATGTAATTTTTTAGCGTAAACCATATGTCTCCAGCAAACATTCATGTTCAAAGAGGGAGAGAGAAAAGATAATGCAAGTTCATGGTGAAAAACAATCCAGAAATTACGTTTTTAAAGTAGTCATTTAACTCCTTGCCACAACTTCAGACACATTTCCACCATTTACTCTCATCTACATATTATCACTGCAGACAAAATTAACAATTAAATTAAGAGGATAAAGTACAGGACAGTGTTACCAGACCACCTCATCAGAAACATGAAATATGAGTAGCCACCCTATTAACAATAAGGCTCTGATACTTAAAAGACAAATTGTTTATAAGTTACATAACAAAGTAGAAGGAAAACCAGAAGCAGTATCATTCTTGCTGCTTATAAAAAGGAAAAGATTTAATCAGTCATTCTTGTAACAAACATGCTATATCTGTGCAACTAGTTTTTAATTACCCAGTCCTCAATAATCTCAACCACTTCTTTTCAACAAAATAAAACAGTGCTAGATTGCTGAACTCGATAAGCCCATCCTTCGTGCTCACTAGACAGAACAGTTGGTTCTGTATCTTTTAAAACTACACTTCAGAAGAATTTAGGATTTCCAATAATTTCCCTGGGAAGTAAAAGTCTGTCTGGATCTAAATTAAGTTTTATTTATTAGAAATGCAATATGGCACATGGCGGAAACTCTTTATATATTCTATCAATCAGGTGCCGTCCATATTAAAAGGAGGAAAAAAACCCACCTATTTAACATATCAAAATAATTTTCTTACAAGATAAATAGCTCAGAGACAATTCCCCTGCAATGTATGTTTATGAAAAATCAGCAGGAGCCATTTATGGTCTCATAATACATAAATCAACTGAAAGAACACTTGGTCAGAATGTGAAACATCCCAACATTAACTCCCCGTGATTACAAAGCTTCCGTTCTCCCCCTTACAGGTGTCAAATCACTGCAACGTTATGATTTTTGTTAGTAGCTGGTAACAACTAAATCTATTTAGATGATAATTGGTTTTTAGATGCATTTAAATGTTGGGTTGGGGCGGGGGGGGGGGGGGGAGATCGTATCCTTACACGTTACCAAATGAAAAAGCATAAAAATAGCTACGAATCGTCTTCCTTTTCCTGACCTAAACAATTTTGTGCCAAGGTAAATGAACTCTTCCAGATAGACAGACATCCGTGCCACTAAGTGATGGAAATAAACGGGGCTTGGAAAAAGCAATGTTTATTTTTCCGCTGGAGCTTTTGCTCTCAGGATAATTACCTATGCACAAACTCTAGATGGCAACATTGCACTTACTGTATTACTAAAACAAAATGTCACACTGAGTCCCTACATATCCTCTTTATCAACATTTTATGTGCCACAGATCTATAGCCTCTTATTATAAGTGTAATGAAGCAGAAGTTATTGAAGCATTTTATTGATTGCTCAGATCACAAGTTTACTGTCATACTGAATTGGCACCTTACTTGCTGAAGCAAACTGCTGACACCTTTTTAAAAAAGTGACAACTACATCTATTTCATGACCAGAAATCCATTTTCATCTCTATCAAGACAAGAATGCAATTTTCACTTCATTTAACTGATGTTAGGCCTGCTCAAGGCATGACACTTAGAAAAAGACACAAGTTTAAGGTTCTTAAAATATTTCTGGTAACTAGAATGCTGCTCAGCTGTGGGAAAAAATTCAAGCCTCACTCAAATCTATAAACAATACAACATTCTAAGAGTCACTTAGCTGAACTATCAAGAGGGCAGTTTTCTATTTCAATTTCAAAATTACCAAAGCACTATTTTTATATTATTTTAATAAGAAGCTAGGCTGAAATAGTACAGTTTTCATCTCGAATCTTGCTCTACACAAAGTTCACTTTAACATGGGATTATTTCTTGAGTGGTCTCTACACAGGTCAAACAGACAAAAAAAATCTATTTTTCTGTGACCTATAAAGAAGGAAATAAAGATACTTAACACCTCTTCAACGGTGTGAGTCAATGTCATATAAAATTAGAAAAGCAGAAGCTGCAAGGAAGGGGAAAAAATAATTTAAGTCTAAAAAAGGAGGGGGGTGTTACTGGACAGAGGCTGTGATACTCAAGTTATTTTAAGAATACACTTTCAAAACCCATAAAAACACAAATACAAGACTGGATTAAACTGGAAATCAAGTTAAGCATTTTGGTGAAGTTCTTATTTTCTTCAAATAATATCTAATAATTATTATGCTGAGTTTATCACAACACAATCCAATTTTATGAAAACAGGACTATAAACAGGGTAAGTGTCCTTTGATATAAATTTCTGACAACTCTATGAACAAGGATGGATATAAAAATTAGAGGAAACACATACTGACTTAAAAATACTTTGTAGAAGTGTATCATTTTATTAGTTTCTGCCAGGCAAGGCACCTGCAAAATGATTATTCCTAAAAGCTAGTTTACATTTTATTTGTAGGGGGGCAAAAAACCCAAATGAGTCATTAAAGCCCTTACTGAACAATGCAACTACTGTAATCTGTGAAAAACAATTGAATAGTAATGATAGATATGTTTCTTACAAAGTAAAAAAGAAGAAAAGTTATGGAGAAAAGCATTTGTTTATGTATCACAGAGGTATTCAACCTCCAGTACTTGAGTCAGCAGTTTCAAGAGAACAACACAAGAAAATAGAAGAAATATAGACTTTCTTTTTCCTTTGTTCTGGTATTGGCAGTATTTCAATTGTTTAAAAGTCAGTAACATTTTTATGGATCTGCAGAGAAAAATGAAGACTATGAACTATGTTGTTTGTGGATATAGCTTAGAAAAATAACAGCAAAACTGTTGATATACAGTTTTGAAATAATACATTTAAGCTTGTGTTTCCATAGCCAAAATGGCGAGTAGTAGGATCAGCCAATAATTTTATTCTCTTTTGTTTTCTTGTGGGTATTTTGCATACTAGCTCCATTACTTTAATGTAATGTAATTTGCTGTGGTTCAAATGATTAATTACTGTTACTGTAAGTTCTGCTAGATCAAACTAATGAACATTCAGCACAATTTCCTGTCACTTCTCATCCCAGCTCAGTCTCCTCATCCCCACACATAACACACTTCCAGTGAAAATAAAAGCACATAGAATAAAACCCCTGGATCAGCTCTGTTTGTAAACTATCACATTCAAATTTTACTAGACCCTTGTGAGTAACATGTGCTCAAAAACATTCAAAGATGCTGAAAGAAATTTGTGGCTCTCAAATACTTACACACATACATTTTCCATAATAAATCTTTACTGTGGCAATGAGATATTCTTCTATTTACCTGTTCATGTAACGTTTTATATCATTTAGTAAAGGACAGACCAACAGCTTGAACAAAGCGTTAACTCTAAATGAAGAAAATGTTTAAAAATCATTAATATCATTTTAAAAAGTATTTGAGTCTTCTCTTTTGGCCTCTGTTTAGCTGTGCTAGGCCTGTGAATGACAGCTTCCCTGCTTGAAGCACACAGAAAGCACAGCCTTCCTCATTCACTGTCAGTACTATGGCCTTTTCACACGTTCCCTCCACAGCAGTGTTTGTCCCCAAACACTGGAACCCAGCACAATGGCATTCCTACTTCAACACCCCCACCAACAGCACCACTACAGATGAAGAATGCTAATGAGGTGGACATCCCCCCTCTCCCAAAGTGTGAACTATATCCCATGCTATCAGATATAGTGCTGTTCCTATTGTTACGTGTCACAGCTCACTTCAAAGCACTTTCATTTGGGCGACGCTTTTTTTACCTAAAAGCATTTTTAGCAGAAACTGTGGTGGTGGCTCGACAAAAAAAGATAAAAAAATATCTCACGTGCATTCACCCAACCATGTACATTATATACAAAACTAACTGATTTTAACCTCCAAAGAGGTTTGAGGATACCAGAAATTCCAACAGACACCTACACAGCATGTTTAAAATTCTGGTAAAAGGCTGACAACTGAAATATTAATAGCAGAATAATTCTATCAGAACTGTTGTTTAAATTTTACTTTCTTTTATGT
Organism: Chiroxiphia lanceolata; assembly: GCF_009829145.1. NCBI lineage: Eukaryota > Metazoa > Chordata > Aves > Passeriformes > Pipridae > Chiroxiphia > Chiroxiphia lanceolata. The sequence goes on from NC_045642.1 coordinate 7,432,097, forward strand.
TTGTTTGGTTTTGGTTTTTGTTAGAAAACTGCATTTTACAGTCCCAGAATTTAATGGCATTAAAATGCCAATATAAGCTTTGTCAAGATTTTAGGGAAGTTTATAGATCATTATGCACATATGTAATTGCAATTAGAAAGCATTTAAAGGGAAATGATAGAAGGTTTTTGTAGTATAGTGGTTATACGCATATATTTTCCTACTTTCTCGTTTATTTAAAGTAAAAGTAAAACCAGCTCCCAAAGCTCAAGCAGTCTTTCAGTTTTACCTGTTTTCCTTCACCTGTATTAAACTCAAGGAATACTATTTAAGGGACACTGAGTGTCCTCCTTAAAAGGCTACAAAGGCCACAGCAAAGAGACAGTAACTCCTCACTCCTCTGGGGCAAGAAGCAACAGAGTGATTATAAAGATGACACTGTGCACTGTGTGGACCAGAAACTGTGCATTGTTTTAATTCAATGCAGGCATTTTAAACAGAAGCCCAGATGGATTTAACAGAAGTATGTGTATTAGCATACTATTACAGAAGTATGTGTATTAGCATATTATTAGTTGTATGTGCTATTTGACTTCAATGGACAGACTAAAGTGTCTTAGCAGAGTAATACTGAATCAAAGACTGTTCCTTTCTTTTTACTTCCATTCCCTTTTTATCTACGTGAAAAGACAAGGTAAGCACAAGTAATTCATATGTCAAAATAGCACAGAGATAAATAGAAATCAAGAAAATATATTTAATGTTGTCAAGTAGTGGCTAGAGGTTATATTGCTGTGAATACTGTACAATCATCACAGCATTACCCTGTCAGGCCTCAGCACCACAGGACAAAGTGAGAGTATTTTCATTGAATGGTTTGTTAATAAACATCCCTTCTAATTTTGTATCTGTATCGTATCGAAGTGTGCTCTTTACAAAATAAACTTGTTTGAGTTATTCAGAAAAAAAAGGGCAGCATAAGCAAAATATGGTAAGATCATGGTAAGAATTGTTATACCCACAGCATAAAATAACCTGCAGTTACTATAATTACTTCATTTATGTTCAGTACTAACACAACTTCAGTTAGAAAATGGTTGGAAAAATTAACAGAGAGACACTTTACACCAAATTATATGTTTCATCTTATCTTTGGAGTAATATAACTCCAAATAACACAAGCTTTTGGCACATTTAACTGCACAAAACATTTAACATTCTTGTGCTGTAAAATTTTCATTTCAGCACTTAATCCAGTTTATTAATCCAGTTTATTATTATTAATTGTTTATTAAATTATTCTAATCATAAGTTTTTGGGTAGACAATTAACTGTCATAGCTGTACTGACATCTATCCTTGTAATCTGGACTCTTAAAAGTTACAAATGGCTAACGTGGTTATATGAGCATATGCCTGTATGCAAGGCTTTCATTGTAAAGAATCATTTGTCTTCAGAAGAAATTTCAAATCCACTGAAATTGTTAAGTATTTCTTGTCATTTACAATTTCCAGCTGAACCCTGATGGATAATCAGCAAAGGAACGACTAACATGAGCTAATTTACTGAAATGTCTTTATATGTTTTTCACAGAAAAGAGCAAAAAGTAGTCAATAAATGATTTCCATGTGAATTTCTATTTAGAAACTGCACTGTCTGTTTTGTTCTACTAATTGCCATTGTACTTGCTAAATACTTGTATGCATTATATATATATATTTGTGTTTATTTAAGAGTAAATATTATATTTTATAATAGAGTTCAGTTTCATGGCTTTTGTGACAGGCAGTGTTAACTTAAAAGTGTAGAATCATCAGCATAAAGTGTGAAGATATTTCTGACTTTTTAATATATCACTCCACTGCCTCAAAAACGGTCTGAAACAAGCTTTTTTTTTTTCCTTTTCTGCTTGTTTGCCTTTCACGTGCTCTCTCGTTTTTGTTTTTGTTTCTGTCGGATTTCTCCTTGCTGACCACTCTTTAGCTCTAGACAGGAGCAGTGTCCCCGAAGTCAATTCTCATTTCTCTGTATGGATCTGACAGCAGGAGGTGCTGTATAAACAGTGTGACTGACACTTCGCCTGCTCCTCTCCTCCCCCTTCCTGCACAGCCTGGGAGCTCAAATCTCTCCTGCAGTCATTCTGAGCTCTGGGCCCCGACAGCACTTTTAAATCTGAGCTTCCCAGCTGGCTGTTTAATTTCTGTATGATACTTTTCCTCCACACCCTCCGATTCTTATGAAGTACTCACCTAATTCTTAAAAATATCTACGTTCTTATACATATAAGTGAACTTATGTTACTATGCTGAGGAAAATCGATGTTTTCTTACTTATATTTCCTAAAATAAAACATTTGAGTAATAAAAAATATCATCTTATTGCTCCTAAACTTTTAGACAGTATATTCAGCATCTGTTTTCCACTATTTTTTCCGAATTAAAATGTGTGTCTGGTATATTTGCTTGATGGCACAATTAAAATATTGATGTTTTAAAACATGATACATTTATTTAATTTTTCATAGTGCAACACCAGCTATACTTAGAAGTGTTTACTTATTTATTTAAAGTATGTTTCAACTAAATAATTATTTAAGTTGGTTTTACAGGAAGATCTATGAGACCATTAAAAATTGCATGAGCAGAACAAGCAATGAAAAATGATTGCTTTAGAGAATATCCACACAAGGAACATCACAGCTAGGCACAGTATGCAGCAAGAAAAGATGAGGCACATGACATCCCACACCAAAAGAGAGACACAATTAACTGCTTTATTGTTGGCTTTGCAATTATAGGAGAAGCGTTTCATTTTCCTAACAGGCACTGCAGCTCCTGCAATATATGTCACACTTCTTTATGACACAGTGCCAACCCTTGGTTTTATACAATTAGTACATTTGAAAACTAAAACAGAAAAGCAGACTTTTAAAGAGTGGGACAACTCACCTGCTTGCAACAGTTTGCAGACTTTAATCGTTGGTGCAGGGCCAATAGAACTCCTTGGCTATAAATCTTTGCTCCTGGGAGGCTGAAACCTTCTCTCTTAAAGACCCAAAGAGGTCCAAGGTGTGATGAAATTTTGCAGGCATCTGTCAAGCAGAGGAGCTATGCAAAGATAAGAAGAAAAAGGGGAAAATAAAAAAAAAAAAAAAAGAAAAAAACAACCCCAAAAGCAAACGCATTCTTTTGACCCAACCGAAACACAGAGCCTCTAACGCAGCCTCAGCATCAGAACTAACTCTTAATATCTATTATTTATATCTGACCTGGGTTAAGTCTTGGAAAAGCAACTCCTGCATTTCTAGTGGCCACCATGAAGGACGTATTTATATTGAGACACCCCTCAGGAAAGACTCCTAAGCTCGGTGAGCACACCTGAATAGTTCTGAAGTGTGCCTAACTAGCTGCACGGCGTGTCATGGTGTGCACTGATTGCCTTATCTTCTCATTTATCACAGATGAGTTGGAACCAACCTTGCTGAAACCTACTTGCATTGTCCTCATAAAATTGCAAGATCCGTGGTGTTTCTGTACACAGTTTCCTGTTGAGGAGCTGACATACACCTACAATATTATAAAATGGTAACATTCATTAAACAGAATCAACACCCTCATAAGCTGTTTTATTATAACCTTCTCATTGCCACTACCTTAAAAACAACTTACAGCGAATAAAAGGGCTCAGTGTAGGTGTTTAATAATGAGGAAAGGTCAAATGAAAAGATATATAAAATTGATTCATGGCAATGCTCTCAACGAGATCTTTCTCTTGCTGTTTTTAGATTTCGAATCACTGTAAAGGTTGAAAGCATTCTCTCAAAGGGTCCTGATGTCAATATGTGAGATAAATAAGGGATGATTATTTTGGCCTCAGGCATCACTAAGGTGCATGTGCTTTGCAGATATTTTTGTGTAGCACATGTGGGCCTTTCTGATACAACAAAATAAAATAACATTAAGCAGCATTTCAGGCTTTTACCTGAGGGAAGGGAAGGCAAGGCAAGGCAAGGCTATAGTCATAAAGATTCATATTAGCTATATAGGTATAAATGGTGCATTTCCTAGCTACATAAATACTAACACAGAACCATAGGTTTTGTCAGAGAAAACAGAGGAATGGGGGTTACACTTTAGGTATTTTTGTTAGAACAGGAGACACGCGTTCCATTTGGTTTTGGCAAATATTTAGCCTCAATAGCTGTTCAACTCAGCTGTGAGAACAGAGACTGAACTGAGACCTTAGTTAAGAAACTTTCATATGCAAGTTCATTAATAACCAGAGGCTTTTGGACAGATCAAGAAGGAGCATATCATATAGTTAAATTCACCTTCAAGGATAAAGAAATAGGTAATCATGCAACAGACTTTACTTTGCCTCTGCTAAAGTCACTGCATTTTATGAATGATTTAAGCACATGGTTAACTGAAACTGTGTTTATTTTTGTGAAAGGCATTAGTTTCTTTAAAATCATGTTAAAATCCAAGTCTTCTGACTTCCACAAATTCATGATAGAACTTTATCACCTAGTCAGTAATTTTATGTATTTTCACATAAACACTCCTGGGAGCTTCCATATAGAATGCTTACTTCTCTTTTATCTAAAGAGAGACCAGACTTCACAAACTAAGACTGCTGAGGATGCACTGAACAAGGTTAATATGTATATTAACCTACACAAATGATTACCCTAAAAAGCAACACAGCAACACTTTTTCAAAATATGTCATTAAAACGAACACTCTAAACCAGAATCCCTACTACAGACCATTAAATATTTCCTTTTAAAATCTGATTTCTCAGGACATGGCCATGCAACTGAACACGAGGAAAAATTATTTCAAGATGACAGTAAATTAATTAATACTTTTCCAGATTATTCTAATAATGTACTTACTCCTTACCACGGAATTCAGACATAAAATTAAGAAGATAATGAACAAGGTCTGACCAGGAACACTGACAGGAGTGAATATACTTCAGTTAGCAGCATGAGAATGAAATCTATTTTTCACATTATGTGATGAGCAGTGGTCATAGTCATACTTAGTTCAAACAAAATAAAAGGATGAAAATCTGATCCCAGTGAAGTTTTACAAATACCCTAAGTGAATATGGCTTTTACTCAGTGCTTTTTAACTTAGTTACCATAGGAAAATGATTACAGAAATGAAGATAAATGAAAGTAGTGGTGCTTTTCTGAGTATGTAAGTAGACTGAACATAGCTGTGAGAAAATGTGTGTATACCGGAACTGAATGTTACATTTGAACACTAATTATAGTACTATTAAGTATTTCACCACAAATAATTTTAAGATCAGCACAATGCAGTCATGCTAATCCACCTTCTCTGAAGGTAATGACCTTCAGGACCAGAGAGGGATAGTTCCAAGACCTGCTGGGGTAGCTTGGAGGTTAAAAAAGTGTCACCACTTTCAGACACACCTAACACCCAAATTACTCAGCAACACTGAGCATCAGACCCACCTAATTTTCTATAAACAATAATAATTTCCAGAAACATCAGCTGATTTTGTCCATAATGGTATTTGCTTCATTCTACACTTAGCCTTAATGTTTCCAGTTTTATAGTCTCAAAGAGCTTGTATTCTTTCTGGGTTTTCCCCCTATTCTTTTGACCTCCTTTTTAAAATTCCAGATATCAATGGTATTAAATTATTAAGTGTTCACTGAAGTACAAAAACATGTGCCCCTAGAAAGGTAAAGGAATAAAGGTAGATCACTATGGCAGTAACTTCAGAAGAGTGTATTTTACTGAAATATTCCATAACTTTATACTGTTTGGTGATTCCAGAAGATACTTTTAGAGCTCTAGACAAAAAATACACAGCTGCTTCAAAATTATTGCTAGTTTAGGAATGTTTTTTCTGTTCTCATTTGGAACTGATGTAGGTATGAAAGACTGATTTCCAATGAACAGGTACCTACTTCCAGACTTCCATACATTTTGGTGACTTACCTAAAGCAAAGAAGGTATTGGTCTGAACTAATATCTTTCTGAAAATTAAGAGTATCAGTAATTACTGCACAGTACAGCTCCCAACTACCCTGGAGTGCTTTGATACTATGGTGTTATACAAAGCACAGTCTACAAAGCAAAGGTGGGAAGAACTTATAGGCAAAATTTCCTGAAGGTTTGCAAGTCTCTTGTGAAGTGTTGCATAGTCCATTCACCATTCCAGCTGGTCAAACATTACAAACACTGAGCTATGAGGCAGGACCATGAAGACAGTAACAGTGTGTTGACCATATCAAGAGAAGGCAAAAGCCAACCCTTGGAAAGAAAGCAAATGAGCTGACCTGTGAGGTTTAGGAACAACTCCCTGTGCTGTAGGTCTTTCAGAAGGTTAGAGAGCAAAGAGAGTCTGAAGTTATGGAAAAAAATTTTAAATTACAGACAAAATTCCTTTTCTTTATAATGTCTATGCAGAATTATAAATACCGCATTAGAACCAAACTGCATTTTTCCAACCTAATCATTTTTTTGCTTCACAGCGGTCTTAGCTGCTAAAGAGTCAGCCATGGATAAAAGGAGAGGACCCAAGGATCTTTGCTCCTCAGCTAAGCTGAACAGTACAAATACACCTTTATTGTTTTTATTCTCCCCCTTATTGATTTTTTTGGCTTCATATCACATGACAAACATCGAATTTCCTTGAAGAAAATAATTGGTTTACAGTGTAATTTTACACTCCTCTGAAGAACAGAGACGAGAAATTTTCCCTAAAACAAAACCCAGAGATTTTAAAATGATGAGGATAATGACATGATGCCACAGTGGCAAACAGGAAAGAAAAAACTTTTTTTTTTTACATTGTCTTGTCTTTAAACTTGCTAAAAATTATAAGAGTACAATGTTGATCAAATGGAGTGACAGAAAGCATGAAATCCAAAGCACAGCAGGGTATCCACAAAAAGTAAGCAGAACATTTGTAAAGGAATGGGAAAATCACCCTCTGGCAATTTGCTATCATCACAAGTGGACTGCAAAAAAATAAAAACAAATAGCCCAAAATTCAGTTTGTTAACTTTCTTCTTACTTGAACTCATGACATTATTGGAGCACAGACATTAGTATTATGCTGAGCTCTTTTCCACATCCATTTCTCTTAGCAAATAAGCCAGCAAGCAGTAAAAGTATCCTTTTTAAAAAACAAGTAACAGTATCAGAAAAACAGGAAATAAACCATCAACAGTTTTTCCAGAATAGGAAAAAAAGAATCTCTCAATATGACCAAAATACTAGAAATTGTTTTTATACTTCCTGGGGACAAGGCTTTTCCTGAAGGTACTTTCAATATGCACTGTACTCTGTATATATATATATATAACAGAGAGGGTATGAGACTGTGTTAGTGTACAATGTTTCTTATTTTAAGCAAACATGATGCAGCTCTTTGTCCAGGGTAACTGGCATGTACTACCCAAAATTGTGGTTTATACAGGAAAACAAAATGATGGAGAACATGCATTTTCCTGTGTTGTTGAAATTACACCAGTGTGGTTTTACTCCAACAAAAACTAATCTAACAGCTGCTGTGTACTTTTGTTTACATGCTATATGTCAAATCGTATTGTCCCCAAGGTACTTATGAGAGATGCTTTAGCAGTCATTTTCTTAAATACTGATGCCTATCCGAATTTGGATTTTTCCACCATTGAACAGAATGACAAGGACACGATTGCTGTACTCAAAGCAATCTTTCACAGCTGCTTCGCTTTTCCACTGATCCCATTGAATTGACGGCACATGCCTGTGGGGTCTACAATGTTACAATACTGCTGAACGAGATGTTGATTGTACACTACAAATTCCTACAACACAACTTGGCTTTATTGTGGGAACCATTTCCCGGGCCCTCCTTCCATTGATTTTCAACCTGAGCAAAAGTTGATTTAAAATCCTGTCCGACTCCGTGACCTTTACTGGACACCCGGTTACGTTAATTGTTTAGAAGTGCAAACTCTAACCCTCGGTGGTTGGTAGGCATGAAAACCTATGAAGTGTCCTCAGTTCCTAAAATGAGCATGAGTCATGTGTTTTCCTGAACTGAACGAAGTAGCTGTGCATTAAATATGCTGGCACATCTTCTGCTTGAGCAAGTGGACCGAAATGGTGTGAATTGTTAATGCCTTGCTGCTTTGGTTCACGGCTTGTGATTGATCATTTGTAACTATATCTACTCCTTGTTCCATGAAATCAAGTATGGAGTAATGGGTTCATCAGATTTTTGGGTTAAATTGAGAGTGAAGAGGTACTGTGTGTGGAAATAAGAGTTGCCATGTTCGGGGCTGGCCTTGTAACAGCATGGAATCTAAAGGCGATATTCAAAACCACTTCACTCATCATACGCTTACTGATTCTGAATAGGGTCCATTTGCAGGGGACATTTGGTAGGTTTCCAATACACTTTATGCCTCTTTCTTCACTTCTTCCACCCTGCACATCTTTTTTTTTTTCTTTTTACTAGAATAGCTTATAACAGGTCAGCATAGAAAATTAATAGATTTAAGGATCTTGCTATGTAAAAGTTAAAATAGCCTTGGACTAAAGTGACTGTCCTCCTGCTAATTAACAATACTACCTAAATATTAAGTTGTTTGCATGACTCAGGCTATAAAAAGCTCAGTAAAGTTTTACTCACAATGCAGAATCATAATTTCATATTTTGCAGAAAATTGTTTTTCCAGGTAGAAAGAAAGAGCTACAATAGCCTTAGTTCTACTCTTCAATCCATTCATGTGCAGGAATGACACATTTTTCCAGACAATACAGCACAGCTTGTGATGTAACTTTGCAAACAGCAGCGTGTGGGACAACAGCAAATACAAGCCAACAGCAACCAGAAGTGACAACTTGTGATGGCCTGCAGGAGAGGAATCACACACAGCATCTCCACAGAACAAGAAAGGTAATGTGTGTCAGCATCAAACTGGCTGGGGTGCTCACACTGTTCTGTCTGTGCAACAGAACCCTCCCTGGACTTCCTGTGCCACCTCAGCTCGTCTAGGTACAAATCATCAACTCAGAATAAAACACACCAACTTGTTTCCCTGTTTTAAAACAATCTATAGGAGTGATTTCACTGCAAGTGAATGTTCAGCTTGGAATGAATGAACGACTCTGGTCACGTGAGACTCACAACCAGGTTTTCCACCTGCTCCTGTGCCAAAGTTTGGAGACAAAACTAAAATCTGGATAAATTTAAGACCAAAAGAGAAATACAGAGTAATAAGTGACTACTTTTGCTCCTCATTTAGGAGTAAAGAATGAAATGAAAGGGAATTAAATGAAAGAGAAGTGGAGAGAAGTGTACTGCGTGTATACCTCTGTGTACATTTCTGATGATTACAACCATATTAAAACAGGTACAGCAGTTTAGTTTCATCCAATCTGTGCCAGGCCAGATTTTTAATCTCCCTTCTTTGTTCAATATTTATCCTGATGAATGTAAACATAACACAAGCCTGCAGCAATCAAGTCCATGCACAAGTTCTGTCATTAAGAGTTTTGGGGAGGCTTCACTCCGTGTCACACTGGAGAAGCAGAGGAAGCAATTATGAATGAAGCAGTTGTTTTTTTCAAAACTCATTTTCAGAAGTCCCCATCTTTTTCCCTCTTTTCTCCTTCTATCTTTATGCTAGCACTAGGGAAACCTTGCTGAGGTCAAATTCTATATTTAAGTATTAAATCAGGCTAATTTTTAACTATTTGGACTCACGGTGACTTTGTTGGCTCATAACTGTAGCTGGGAAGCTTTCCCATACTTATGCAAGGAGCTGTGCCACCATTTGGAAGATGTTTATCAAGTCTACAGAAGCCTTTTACAAAAACCAGTGATTTCCCTGAGTATTTCTTTTTTAAATTCTGACTAATTTGTAGATGCTCATCTCTATTTTCAAAACATTCAGTGCTGAAGCAGTCACAGAAATCTGCAGAGATGCAATTGCAGCAGCCAGACAATGAAAGGCCAAGAAGACTTTTTCAGCCACAATATGCTTGGAATTCTTGACAGCAGTTCATTGTGATGCATTACTGCAATCCACTGGATGCAGGATGGCTGAGGTTGGAAGGGACCTCTAGACTTTATCTAGTCCATATCCCTGCTCACAGAAGGGTCAAGTGAGAGCACATTGGTCAGGGTTTTCTCCAGTGCTATTCTGAATGTCTCTGAGCATGAGACTTCATAACATCTCTGGGCAGACTGTTCAGTTTTTGTCCACTTTTTTGTCTTATGCTGAAGTGGAATTGCCCACATTTCAATTTTTGTCCACTGCTTCTTATCCATTCATTAAATACTACTGGGAAAAATGAGAATAGATGTTCTTTACTCCCTCACACTTGTACTTGTGGATTGGATTACAGCTCTCCAGCTGCAGCATTTCACATTTCCCTTTGCTGAACTTTCTGGGATATTTGTCTGCCTATTTATGCATTCTTCCTCCAGCAGTTCTTCTAAATGTGCAAAAGTTCTTTAAGACTTAAAGAAGCATGAAGACATATTGCCTAATTCATATAACTTAAGTAGAAGGTAGAGAAAGATCCTGGAGAAAATGAGTTAATCTTCATAACTATGACCTCCTGTATATGAATTTCATTCAGGCAAAATATTAACTCCTAATGAAGTACAGTTTAAAAAAACCCCTACATATGAACGGATATATTCAGATTTTAAAAAAAACCTCCAGATATTATTTTTAAAAATTACAAAAAAACAGAGATGGTGTTCTCCATTCAACCAGATACACATACTGCCAGAGAGGTTCAATCTCTTGTTATTTTTTGTATTCTAATTTACTGAGTCAAGAGAAGATGCACTATAATAGAACTTAATGCTGCTTTAGTGCTCTGTTGGTTATAACTTGTGGTGTCAGCAGGTACACATTTGCCAGATCAATTCAAACACCTTTGTTATTTCCCCTGTTCATACCATGCCTTCTACACTAATCAGAATAAGGTATGTACACTCTGTATGTCAAACAAATTCAACAGATTCCATTGTGCTTTCCAGTGGAGAATATCACACAGGTGAGTGGAACCAAGGGTGGAGCACTTAGTTTTATTTAAGTAACAGATTTTAATGTAAAATGTATAATCTTTATATTATTATATATGGTATATATATAATAATACATACAACTTACAAGTAGAAATTTATTATAATAAATATATTATATATATATAAAATATATATCATATGTATTATATATATTATATAAATATATAATGATATTATTCTGTATATTATAATATACAGTTGATATTATATTATATCATATTGTGTTATATTATACTACATTCTGTTATATTATATTAGGTATACTATAAATTGGTTTGAATAGATGAAATAATTAGCTGCATCTACTGATGCCAACTTTTACAGGTCTGACAAACCAATGAATATACTCCCTTAAGACTAGGCAGTAGAGGTATAAAATGATAAAAGCTAATATGGAGCACAAAGTACCTGATAACAGGCATAGAGCAAATTTTTATATCTCTGTGGGAAAAGTAATGATGAACACTCCACAGAGATGAGCTTCTACATTCAGAATTCTGATCCTAGCCAAGCTAAGAATAAAAACACTTCTCTAGCTGTGGGATCAATGCCAGTTAACTTGCCTCGGATATGTCAAAAAAGCTGTTGCTCACTATATTCCACACCTGAGGATAGAAATGTTAGGCTGAATCTGAACCAAACATTAGGATGAGGTGCAGAAATCTGGGTTGATTCTTAGACAGGTCATGCAATTGGCATTAAAGATACTTTTGTTGCAGAACAGGATTTCACAATGAGGGTTCAGGGACTCATCGTGACTGAGTTATATTTAAAAACTGGCTTTGAAGAAAGTACTTTAGTAGTAACTTATGCTTATAAACAAATACTGCAAGTGTGGTTACATAGGCTGTGATTAAAGAAAATTTGGCTTAATCCATGTCTTGTTATCCAATGTGCCATTGATATCATTTGCACCATAAATTGAAAATGCCACTGAAGAGAGAAATATTTTCATCACATAGGGTAGGAAGGCTCTGAATATATCACTGGGTTGCTTTTTCAGCAGTACTGACAGAGTATAAGTCCAGTTTCTCCTCAGACAGTGTGGGAGAACATTTGGCTGAGGCTGTCATGCTCTTTTCGTTACAACAATTTTCATGAGCATTCCCTATATTTCTTTTTATAATCAAGAATAAATTCTTTTAATACCTTCTGTAAACTTTGAAATAACAAGAAAATGCTCATAATGGAGACAGTTTTCTCTCTTCCTAAAACATGGCCAGGGCATGGTATCTGGCTTGTGAAGAGAGTCAAAAACCCTGGAAAAATTCTACTTCTAGCTGTGCTGAAATCTGATTTTCTCCTCTGAAAGTGGTTAGGATTTGAAGAGAAATAAGCAGACTAATTTACAGACATTTGTGGAGGTGCAAAACCTAAAGAATTTAAGACTCCTTTAATGGTTTCCAAACACTACATCTTCCACATATAGTTCTCCCATGATAGGAAGATTATTAATAGGCACAGGCAATTCTAAAGTCTGAAGCTTTTGAACATATTTATTTAAAATCTTATCCTAAAAATCTTTGGTCTGAATAACAAAGAGACATATTTAGGAATAAGGAAACAAAAGTCCTAGGGATATATATTTAAATATCTAATTAAATTTATAGTACAAAGATATAGCTATTTGCAAAAAATATCCCTGAAGGAAAGCTCAGAGAAATAATTCTTAGCCTTCTTACACAGAGCTGGAATGATGTCTTATTACAGACCATATACAAGGGTAGGAGAGATAAACTGTGTGTGGTGTTCCATTGAAACTGTAAGAAAAAGCTCTCAGACTAAAGCAGTACTGACAGAAAAAGGCCAATCAATCACCGAAAAATGGATTAAAACTACGTAAATATTAAAATGCTAGAATTACATAAAGCAATAGCTTTATTCATGAGCTTATTTACTGACTATTTGTCATTTTTAGTTCCATTTAAGGGCACCAAGCCACATAAATTATTTAAAAAAAGAAGTCCAGATTTTATTTTCAGTTCAAAGTCCTCAATGCCTCAATTTAGTAAACAGAATCCCTGTTCTACAAATGCTACTTACCATTTATTGCCCATTTTTTCTCCTTATATGTTGTATCAGCATCTCACTGGAGAAATAAGTTATCCTCAGTGTGCAATCACCTGAAAAACTTAAAAAAGGAAAGGTGTTACTGAAAATAATAAAAACCCATTTCTTTAGCAAATATCTTTAGAAAATCAAAAAAGCCATAGGATGATTATGCTCTAAACAGCTACAAAGAAAACATTTATCACTTAGAGAACAAATGCAATGCAATCTATCCTCCACATAAAATTCAGAATGAACAGCTGTCAATTGTTTGATATCCAGCAATGACTCTACACATTTTCAAGTACAGCATTCTATACATGCAAATTCATGAGAAACGCAAGAAATCACATATCCCAAGAAATATTTTGAGGGGAAAAAAAGCAATTGCAGGTCTAACAAAATGTTTTGTGTTTCTTACCAGCTGAAAAAGTATGAAATTATAAAGAAAAATTTAGATGCTTGTGAAAAATGAATCCATACTTCAGATGCTGTGCACAAATATATAACAGGGAGATCTTCTTCAAAGACTTTACAGACAAAGTAAGACAAAACTGTTATAAAGTCTAATTAGTTTAGCCACACAAAAAGGTAACTATGTTGTGCAAAATTTTGTGTGTATATCCATTGACCATAGATGACCATGGTAGAAAAACAAGATAATGTAGTAATGTCTTATAAGTTACTCAGTGACTCCAGCAAAAGACTCCTTGGCAGTGGAAAGTGTGTGTTCTATGCTGGAATTACACTGGGTGCTGCAGACAGAGAGGGGCTTGATTTTCCCTGCTATACATTTATGTTAACAGTATATTTTGACTAGAGCATGCATGCCTTGAATAAAAATATATGCTAAACTCTAGAAATGTCACAACTGCTAAATTTAACCTCTGATTCTCATTTAGCATCCAAATACATGGATTTTTATTATTTTCAATGTTTAAACCTAAATAACTTTTAACAAAATTTATTTCTAACTTCACTGTTTAACTCTGCTAGCAAAGATGGAAACTTGCCTTTAGAGAACTTTAGAATAACACACCCCAAACATATTAATGTTTTGGCCTGTTTCATACCATCACAACAAGGAATATCAAAACCATTTCTTGTGCCCACCATCAAATTCTAAATTATGCTTATTTTCCATGTCCACATTGTTCTGATTTTTTCTAGTCATGCATTACAGCTATTGTTTTAGAGAGAATCCTCCCACTGCTGTGATTTTATGTTGAACCAGGTTTTCAGACTGAATAACTTAAAGTCACATAGCTCAGCCAATGTAAAACATGCATTTCTTGATAGCATTTTTTTAAATACTATTTGCTTGCTACACTTACTTCAAAAGAATTGATTATTGAATATTTAGCTTACCTCCCTCCAGCTTGTACAGAAATCATAACACTTGAGAACATATACAATAGGTGTTTTATATTGTGCAACACTATTTCAGTGAATGCAAAATTATGAAAGAGGTGAATCATCACTATAGGATTCGTGTGATTAAAGCAGAAACTGTCACTGAAATGATGCTGGTGAAATTACCTGTCATTCTCTGAAAGAAAGTCTAAGAAAGACAGTACACAAGTTACTTTTTTGATGACAGAAATGGCAATACTTTGACCAGGAGAAATTCACTGTTCATGGAGGTGTTGAAAAGAAGAGGCAAGAGGAAAATACTAATGACATTATTCAACCATCATTATTATTTCAGGTCAGTCAGGGAATATCCTAAGCAGCCTTTTTCAGGGTGCTCATAGAGAACACAAAGAGTGAAGAAAAAGTTTACAGATCTTGTAAATTTTGAGAATAATGTCTCCTGCTTTAAAAATCCCTCATTCAACTGCAATGAGACATGTTCAAATGTGGAAAATGCATCTTCTACCTCAATAGAACACACATTCCACAACTGACGTTGCACATCAAACTTAGGAGAGCTGCTGCCCGTCCAGAGAGATCCAATTTAAAATAAGACAAAGAGAATACACCATCACTAAAGTTTTGTGGGGTTATTTTCTTTTCTTTTTTTTTTTTTTCAATTTTAACTGTAATTACAGTACCTTCAATGCAGTTCTAACACTCACAAATATGGAACTCTTTGGAAGGTGCTGGAAACCACCTAAGATTGCTAAAATTCAGCATATTCCCCTCCATTTCCCATTTTTTGTACATATTTGCCATATTTAGGCCCAAATGCCATGTTTCTGATCCAGTTTTAACTTGCCTTGCAAGAGAGAATAGAAGGTGGGAAAACATACAAATATATCACAATTTCTTACAATGACCCCAAGGTCCTCCACAAGTTGTAGCTTCTAATCCTTTACAACTAAAGGTTCCTTATCTTTCTAGGCAGTTGCCTAACTGGAAACAACTATGCAAAAGTAGATTTGGAAGAACCAGGCTCAAATCTAAACAGAACAGTATTTCAGGCATTTTCTGAACTTTGGTTTGGGACAGAAAAAGTGTTTCATACTAGTTCAAAACAAGTATAAAAATAAGTATAAAAAAAAGAAAATAATAACCATATATCTCATCTCTTCTTTCAAGTTTTGTAAACATATTTAACATTCTTGCCAGTTTTAACTGTATAAGGACAGGCACTTTCAGCATGAAAATATCCTTTCCTTCCATGAATTATGAATCCTATTTTCTGTACATCTGTATGTTGATTGCTGTATACTAGGTGCTAAATCTGCATTTTTTTTGAGAAATGAAACAGAGACAGCAATTGTCCAGTGTGTCTTTTTTCTCCTTCATTCAGTGATACACATCTAGCATAAGTGAAGTGAGGCAGGTCTCACTTTTGTCGGGATTTCAGAAGAGAGAGAATCAAACATCTTTCAGTTACACTTCAGACTTTCCTGCCAAGCTCCCACCAGATTTGATGAATTCACATAACTCTGCATAGCTGGCCCACTCTTTCATTAATAGGTAAAGGTCTGAAAAGAAATACTGACTACAGAGAAATGAACACACTTTTCAGACAGCTGCAACGATCTGCTGAGCACTGTGCTTATCACACATAGAAACACCCCACATTTCAATTGTTGGTTTTTTTAAATCACACTAAGTGAATGACACAGCAAAGGGAAAGAACAATGTCTCATTCAAGTAACAAATAATATTTGTATTCAAGGAAAAAGAAAATGCTCTGCTTCTGATGTATTGGTGATTTGACTGCACCATGACTGGGGTTATCCCAGATGAGGGAGTACCCTAGGAAATTACCAAAATATGCACCACATGTATCATATGCTGCCTTTATTCCTCCACTTTTCTTTAGACATCTGCCTAAACACAGGATATTGGACTACTAAAGTTCAGTCTGATACAGTATTGTAATTTTTATGGCAATTAGGCTTTGTTTGCAATTTAAAAGCAAGGAATAAGTTTTCTTTTTAAATCACTTGACTGAAGGAAACATCATTTTGAAAATTTTAATATTTTTTTTTATATTTACTGTTGCATGAATACCTGAGACACCAATTTGACAATTCATTTCAAATGTGTTGGCCTTTTGTTGTGGTTTAACTTGGTGATTTTAGCTGGGTTTTTTTTGGCTTATGTCATCTTCTCTATGTGGTTCACTGAATGGGGGAGCAAAACCCTTGCACTGGCCAGGGAGCTGCAGAAGTCCTGCAATGACAGGGCACAAGTGGTGGAGGCTCCTTTTATCAACAGCACTGCACCACACTGACTTCAGATATGCTCAGAACTACAGCCTCAGTCACTTTTGCCCTGTTATTGCAGGACTCCTGCAGCTCCCTGGCCAGTCACCCTTTCAAAGCAGTCCAGACATCTCTAAGGCATCATGGATATCAGTTTAACAATTTATGTTCTAGGTCAAGATATCCTCGTGGAAAAAAACCCCAAAGATTGATTAATATTGTATTTCTGTGATGTTTAAAAATCATCGCTGAACTTTTTTGCTCCTCTATACAGACAAGTTTGATCTGTGTGTTTTGATTTTCTCATCATGGTGAAAGTATTGTGAATGTTCTAGTTAGACAAGAGGTTCTAAGAACATCTACTGCTGAAGTGTTATTATTCACATTTGAGAGCAATATCTTAATATATATTAGCACAAATGTTGACAGCAATACAATTAGTTTTACATTACAAAATATGGAATGATGCCTATCAAAAACTGACAGACACATGACTTTTTATTAACTGTGCCAGATGTGGTTATAGAGTTCTCCTGGGTATTATTTTAGTGGATGAAAATTCTAGTGAATAGGATAGTTCAGTTGGAAGGGATCTACAATGTTCATATTGTCCTACAGACTTAAAAACACCCATAAACCTGGATTGCATAATTCAGAGAGGACTGGATGCTAATAGTCCAGGCATTCAAAATTCCTTACACTCAGTGGAAATCTTGACAAAGTATTCCATGTTGTTGACCAACCCTAGGTTTGAAAAGTATTTAAAATTTATTTTTAAAAACTTATTTCAAATATATCACAGGCTAATAAAGGAAATGAGGTGGTATAAAGCATATATGTCATAATTGTTCTGCGACAAATACATATACCCTTCTAGAAAATAAAGACAGTATATCAATTCTTCTAAATCCTACTGAATTGCCAAAAAAGTATTAAAATCCCTCATAGAAGAAAAAAGATTCTTGTATATAACATAACTTTAAAATATGTTGTTATATGCTTACAGTGTTATCTCTTTTAAGACAAGCATTTTAACTACTGAATATTTATAATATCTAATCGAACCAGAATTGACCATATGTGCAAGCATACATAACATACGTAACTCATGCCTCAGGTAATCTTAGAAATTATCTTCCTTGGTAATAAATCCTCAGATCTTGTACTATTAGTTAGCAGACACAAAAGTAGGGGAAGAAATAGGCATAATCAGAAGCAAGGTGACTACTAGGCAAAGACAAGCAGGTTAAAGAGCGGGGGGATTTCAGGAAAGAAGGAGAAAAGATGTAAAATTCCCCTTCTCTAACCTGAACATACATATAATCCCTGTTTTTTGCTAAATTCCAAGTCTTTGTCATTCCAGAGATTTTTTTGCCTGCTTTTTTTAATCTGTAATTACATAAAACCAGTACAACTGCAGTAACAATGAAGGTACCTTAGAGATGCATTCACGCAAACACACTAATAAAAAAAGGTTACCTTTTCAATTTGATTTTGTGGTGCAATAATCTCATAGTTAACCTGTCCTTTGCAGTTCTTAGACATTAAAATTCTGCCAGAGCTGTTCTCAGTAGTTTTCTACATGCAGTTAACAATGACAGGTTTGGTTTTCTTTTGCTTGCCACCACAAGGAAGAACCAGGCCGAGATACTTTCTTCATTAATGACAGATGGTCTGAAAGGAAAAAGAAAAAAAAAAGAAAAAAAACCCAGTAAAGTCAATATTTGGCTTCAAAACTGAAAACAGACACATCATGCTGCCCTTTCTCTACTACCTTAAAAATACACACTGGCCTGTCTCCACTTAGATGCTGGTATTTTCTGAAATAGTACCACCAGCTTCCTCCTAACCGTGACATAAGCTGTAGCAAGCTGTCTGCAGTGATAGCCTGCATAAATCATCGTTCCTGAAGGGAACAGATGTTCAGGGTATGAAAGAGTAATACCACAATTTAGTCATAATTAAAATTCACCTTAGCATGCCTCTATTGGTGAGCAGAGAGGAACGTTTCACTTCTCACCTACACAAATGAAAGGCCTCTCGTTTCTTCTGCCTCAGAAAAATTAAGTCTGAACCTTTCGTACGTTGTTTGAGTTCCATATCTGACACAGCATCATATAAATGACATTTTTATTTCGTTTGAACTGTTAGCTTTCTTCTTTTCCCAAACACTAGAAAATGACCTCTAAATGGTGTACTGCCTCTGCACAAAATGCACTTACAATTAAATCTTCAAAGGAGATTGTTGCACATTCGTTGTATGCAGAAATATAATCAGTAGCTATCCAGACACAGATCAAAACTGTGCCAATAAACACAATCATTGGACTGGTAACAATTCAGTCTGAGCTGGATATATTTAAAAACTTAGGGGCTGAAGGCCTTTAAAAATTATTTAGTAATCTAAGATCACTAAAATCAGTGGGAGTCAGAGGATTAACTCAGGAAAAATTTGATCCTCAGCCTTGAAACTGTCATTAATGTTAATGGAATGTGTCTATACACATAATTTTGAAAATGTAAGCCTCATACTGCTATTATTGCAGTTGGATTATGTTAGATGCATGACAGTTCTTTTGAAAAATTGGTTTCAATTCACAAGTCTTTATATCATGAGGTTACATTATTCTAAAATATAAAGGGTGTGTCGATTATGTTAATAAATGTCTCTAAATCCACTAAAGTATAAATGGCTGAGCCTTTCATAGTGATTTAAAACACTAAGACAAAAGAAAATTAATCTTCTCATCAGCATTGATATTGGCAATCAATTTGAAAAAAAACCCAAACCCTGTCATTAAACCATGGTTTAGTTTCCCAGCTTCAGTGGCTGTCCACCTATGGAACTTCACACTGGATCCTCAAACCCATGGATTAGATCCTCAGTGACTGTAAATCAGATAACTTTATCGAATTCAGTACAGCTACAGTAACTTACCAGGACTGAGAATGTAAATTTATAAATTAATAATCCAGTAAGGTTTTGCAACCAAACTTACTTCTCAACAGGTAAGCAAATTTCAGATTTACATCTGAAAAATCGCTGTTTGTTCTCTTCCACAGGGATGCATCTGCGTTAGTTCAAAGACAGACTGCAATTTTTAAGTGAGGAACCTAATGTTTCCACCTAATGTCCTTTGGTTTATATCACAGGGCAGTTTCAAAGCATGCAAACAGATATCATTTGGATGAAACTAAATGAAGGGATGTGCTCCAGAGATGCACCTAAAGCCCTTCCACAAGTCCAAAGCACAGAGTAGAGCTCGCCCAGAGTAATGTCTTTTAAAATGTGTGTAGTGTGGACATGAAGTTCCTTTGTACTAACAACTGCTTCCTTCAAACATGTGTTTCTCTGTCCCTGTGTAACTTGGTAACACAGACATAGTTTCATTTTTCTGCTCCCTTCTCCAGAGGTCTTCCTGTTCATTGTAGAATTTATGAATTTTGCCTTATCTTCACTTTTGAAACAGCACAAATGTGCACTTGCACTGTCAGGAAGTCATTGGCCTGTGCACTCGGTATGAACTTGTTAAAATCTTCTGCTAAAAATCTAATCTTTCCCATTGCCACTGATCAGGTTCCAGCATCAAACAACTTTGCTGATGCCAGTTGTACTGAGTAGTCTCTTAGGCTCAAAACAGCCTTTCACATAGTACATTTAAAACTGGAATGCCAAGTAGGATAGAGATGGGCAAAGAGCATTAGTTGTTACTTCCACAGGTAAATGTAACAATGCTAGACTGGGAAATGCAAGAAATAGCATTAACAATCCATGCGTTTCACAGTCCTTCCTATTAACAACTGGGAAAAGTTTTTTATTATTGATTCATTACTCATTTAGAAAGCAATCAAGCCTTACTAAATCCATTTTAGAAATGGGACTCCTGAAAAATTGTACAGGGTCTCACAGAAGAGCTTGAAATAGCCTCCTCTCTACAAGGACATGGTCATACAGCAACCATTTATTCAGACAAAAAGTTCTTTTTTACTTCATGAACAACAACAGTTTTGGAAGACAGTTTTCTTATGGACATTATTTTTTACATTAGTTACTCATATTTGTGTGAAAAGGTTAATTTAATTGACTGTATAAGACACTCTCTCCGCTCAGATGTATCCCAGAACTCACAAGACAACACATCTTGAATCACACCTTCATATGACTTATCCATGAATTCCCCTTCTGATCATATGAAAATGTAATAAAGAGGTTGTGGAAAGACCAGTTTAACTAACTGTTAAAAACCACGTTTACTAACACAGGAAAACAGATCTTAAAATCTCAACTAAACAACACCAGTGAGTAAAAAGATGGACTGACTGCCATTTGGGAATTTTTGAAAACATCATGTTTTCAGAGAAGTTGCAGATGGTGAATAAGCCTGGGAAGGAGGGGCTCTAACTTGCACTGACAGATCTAGTCTAAGTCTGTACCTTTTGGTACCGATTTAGTTTGGTAGGATATTCATTTATATGTTGTTATTTCCCATATAAGCAGGTATTACAAGTTGTCTGTCATACAGCTGCAAAAGGATGTTCTCAGTTTAGGTAAGCCACACTAAATAAGTGTAGTTTGGTTTCCTCCTGAGCAGTACTTGGAAAAGAAGTGGCAGCTGATTTAGATTATAACAAAAGATGACATAAGGTGAAGCTTAAGAGATGGCTTGGCATTGAATGATAAGAGCAAGTAGAGGCCTAAAGGCAAATTTAGGGAGATTACAGCTGCCTAAACCAAAGAATGTGATAAAGAAAAATTTTGCCCATCCTTTAAGGTTACATCCACAGTACTCCTTAAGGCTGCCTGGAGAATTGTAGTGAAGGTCAACCCTGCCTGTATTCCACAGTATAAGCCAGAACTCACCATAATTTTCAAAAATTAAATTATATGTTAGATGTTAAAACTATTTAAACAAGATCAACAACATTAGTCAATAATTTGGTACAGAAAGTGGAGATTAACTCAACAAACAGACATTACACTGAGAACTGTGGACAAACAGAACATATCACCTAAATGGAAGAAACCCCCCCAAAAACCCACACAGTAACACTGTTACTGTTGGTTAAAGCAGATGTAAATCTTTCATCAGCTCAAGACAGCAATGTTATAGTTCAAATCCCTATGTCAAAAAATACCTTCCCCCAGTAAAAGAGCTCTTAATGATATGATGGCACAGAAGTTTACTATTAGGACTGAGGAACAGCACTTGTACAATAACAGTATAAACTCACAGAGCACTAAAATCCTCATTTGACAGCTCCTAAGTCTCTATCTAAGAACTACACTGTTCATGGTCTGAGCCCAGGTTTGCATGTTACATTGAACTTATTCCAAAATTCAGTTTTCTTAGTCTCCTGACATCTATCCCTTTCATCCACAATTCCTTTTTACTGCCATTGTTTAAATAAGATTTACAGAGTTGTAAGAAACTTTCTTTAAGTAATAAAAAGAAATAAACTTATAGGTTGAAAGGAATAGCATATGGTATTACAAATATAGTGATATTGTATAGTATATACTATATTATGCCTATGTACTCAGACACATCTTGCATTAACTTCTTTCTCTTTCCTCACCTTGAAATAAATACCAATCAATGCCATGAACAAAAACATAATTTCAAGAATCCAAAACATATTGTCTGGGAAAAAGTATTTTCATCTATTAAAAACAGGACTGACTTTTCTCAGCTTCCACTTTTTAAGATTCCGAAAAATTGAGTGATACATTTTAAAGGTCACAGAACAGTAACAGACATGAATCTGAAATACATCTTATATAGTAATACAAATAAGTGTTAACATAACAAATATGAAACTCCTTGATATATATTTATGAAACAGGAAGAAAGGCACAAGTTTCCTAAAATTTAAACCCTAGTAGTAACAGCACATAATGTTCCATTCAATTATGTCCCCTGTTCAAATTCCAGATGCCTCTGTATTTGGGAAACATATTATGCCCAGGTCACATTCCTGTGTTTAACTATGTTTACAGTCACTCCCTTTTTTTTAAATACTTGAGAGTTTTTTAGCTTTTTGTTTCTGCATGTTCTGAAGTGCCATCATTTATTGCCACAGGCACAATGGCTATATTTAACTAATAATGACAGCAGTTGTCATTAGATTTTAAACTCACTAACACTAGTCTGACATATTATTTGAGGTATGTGTTAATACTAAATTTGATTAAAATTACAAACATCCCATCTTCTCTGCCAATCAACATATTTCATCCCCTCGCCCTGAACTTTTCTATGAACTCTGAAGGAAAATAGGTCATGGCATTAGTGTCCTTTTAAACTAAAGAAGGCCCCCCAGATTGTGAAAATGCTCCTAGAGGTTTTTCACAAAACATAAATAAAAATTTAGGTTCATTGACGAATGATCAGTGGTTTTTACTATTTTTTGTGTGAGAGGAATCTGAAATGTAAACCTTACTTTGCAAAAATCGTGCTATAATTCCTTTCAAAAAATGAAGTTACATTTTATTTTGGAAAATAATTGAAAATATGTAAATTATCAGCAATTAAAACTGCCAATACGTCCCACCCATCAGGGAATTAATACTAAAAACTGAGCAAAAATTCCTATGATTATATTTGAGCAGTCCAGAGGCAATGAACATTATTTGAAGAAATGAAAAAACCTGGCTTTGGAAGAGTTAAAAAGGAGCAATTAACATTTGGCCATGCAATTTCCTGTGAATCCTTCCCTTATTTACACTCAAGTAAACATAAAATTATTTGGGGATTAAACAGGTGTCAATGCCAAACAGAATAAATAAGACAAGCCCTGAAGAGACTACAGCAACAATGCAGAATGATGAAAACACATAGAGACTGGGTGAAATGTTAAAACTCCCTGGCTTTTTGGCTGCCAACCCAAAATTCAATGGATCAGTTGATAGTTTACAATGCAGATCATTTTAGTCCAGTTGGCAGAGGGAAGAGAGAAAATGCCTCTCACTCATCAGTACTTTTGTATTTATCTTCACCATTCCTCTCCATTTTTCCTCTTGAACTTATGTCCACTGGGTCTAGAATGATAATGGTTGGAAGACTGTCTTGTTCAGGATTGGGATGAGTTTCCCCATTCAGCACAGCTGACAAACATTTTTGGTTTAGCTTTTTTTTTTTATATCAGAGGCCAGAGATGGAAACATAAATTATTTTAAAGAGATTTTTACTGCAATCTGCAGATTAGTGGGGATGCAGATATGAATGTTTTGCATTTTTTGAAGTGTTTGTCCTTTAAACACTCTGGCTGAGTGCAAAGGGATTACAACAAAGGTTCTACAGGCTGAGATCCTTATCTGTTGTTATGTAAATGTATGGACAAAACTTTCTTACCACTCCTGGTCCTTTTTACACAGAAGGATGCCTCAAAATGTAGCCTGGATTTGTCTTTTGGGATACTGTTGGGGAGGTGTTAGCACAAGTTCAACTACTAATTTAATGGAGCTGTACTTCTAACATTTAATTGACATTGTTTGGGCCATACCTTATTATTTCCATGTTCTTTTATTCCAAATGCAATTTTAAGTCATATTTGGAAAGCATTTTTTGCGGTCTAGAAAATAGAATTATTCTTTTGTATTATTTATTGCAGAATTGCTGACTTCTTTATCACGATTATGTTTCCACTGATATAGGTATTAAAAAAATACCTTGGTTATATGCAGACATTTTATAGCCTGAGCCTAATGCAGAATTTTGTGAAGGAAGTTGTATCTCTCCCTTTAAATTCAAGTTGGTTTTGGGAAAGGCATCAGAGTCTGCATTCCCTCAAAACATAGTACTGACACCTGACTAGCTAATACAGTATCATCTTGCACTTTGCTGCCCTAAATCAAAGTATAATAGGAAACAGCACTTTTTAAGAGGGTAAAAGGGTAAAAAAAAGAGCATTTTGTTTAAACATATATATATGTACATATATATATATGTAAAATGTAGTAGATACTATCATTACAAACAATCAGTTGAAAAACTGGAAGCTACATTTAAAGGGTTTAGCCATTTCTGTTTAGCAGCACATTATAGTGGGTGTTTACTGGTTACCTAAACAAATCAATTTGTAGAATTTATGTAAATTTTTAATTTTTTGATTGGAAAAAAAGTTCCCAAGCTATCACATAAAAAGTATTCCCTCTGGTGATTTTTTTACCCCGATCAACTTGCCTTACTTGGCATTATTTACATAATGATGTTTGTGTGTGTGTGTCTATGTATAAATATATTACAACTTTTGGCTATCAGTTTACAGCATCTAGGTAAGTTGTCATGTGTACTCCATAAAGCCTACTGGTTGCTTTAATCCAGCATCTGCTCAAACCAGCATGTTGGAAAATGCCTTTGCAAACCATTAAATTGTCAAACTAAAGTATCACAAAGTTTTCTCATATTTCTTTAACAAACCACCCAAGTTAAGGGACAGGTGAGTGAAGCTGAAGAGCAGGAAAGTTAAAGCCTGACAACACACACTGGCAATGGGTTATTGTGCCATCAATATATGATGTCTGGGAGACCATATTTATCAAACTCTGCTGTGGAAGCTCTTGAGGGAACACTCTATATACCTTGGATTCTCATGCCAGAGGAAATAGTTGAGTTTGCTAAGTGAAAAATCTAAAGAAGGAAAAGACCCAGCATATTAATTCGTTAATATTACCACCAGATTCCTGTACAAAAAAAAAGCTAAAGACTTCAATGCCACTGAGTGGCCAGGAGGGAGACTTCAGTATTGTGAAGGTTCCAAAATAGCTCATAAAAGGGCATATTTCAGATTTCAAAAAGGTACTCAAAACTCAAAACAGAAAAAGAATCCTTAATAACACTTTGAATCTAAATTTTTCATAGTAAAATAGTAAAATCAGTTTTCTGTCAGAAACACTTCAAATGCAATGTAGGTGTTGCTGGCATCTCAAAGACCATGGTTTTGCTATTTTATGTTTCAGGACCTGATCAAGCTACTTTCCAACTAATCACCTCTATTTTGACATATGATGGTTCAAGAGAGAACTTGAATCATTCTGTTGTCAATCTTGAGATCTTCAGCCTACAAGAAGAATTGGCTCATAATATATGGTGAGCTACATATTTCTGCATATTTCATGACTTTTTTTATAGCATATTCCTTTTTCAGATCAGAATTCCAGTACAAATGCACTGAAATAACATCATATAATACAGGAATTACAGAAAAATTGGCAATAAAATGTATTAATTTCAAGTTCACAGAGAAGATTCATTTTTTCTGAAAAATAAGATGTCACAACTTTGATTTTTATGTGTTGGTGAGAAAAAGACATATTATTTAGAGTGCTGCTTGAAATTTAAACATTTCCAAATTGGTCAATAGTTAGAATGGTAAGAATCCATCATTTCACTGACACTCCCTGTAGAAAAGATGTCCTATTTTAAATGTAGTCACACTCTGAAGGAAGATCAAGGTAAATGGCAAATACAGAAACTGAAAAATTACTGAATGGCAGACACAGTGTAGAACAAGACATTTTTTCCACAATAGCATGACTGAGAAAGTGCATAAGTACTTTATGAAGGAGTGATGGACACTTGATTATTTTATTAGGTCAGGTTGCTAAAGTCACTGCAGTGAAATTCAATAGAAATAAATTAGTATCAGTTTAAGACATTGGTAAGTAATGAAGAAAGCAGTACACTGGGGACATCTGAAATTCAATTGTAAAGAAGTTTGGAGGTACAATAAAAGCTGGCAGGAGAAACACAAGGTATTAGAAGAATAAATAAGAACACCCACTGTATTTTGAAATTCAGTAACTGCTAAATATATAAATGTCTGCAAACAAACACTGAGGTATGTGTTCTCCCATAAATTTCTAAAGGATAATTAATTAAATACAACCATTGACCATCACCAAATAACACAGATGAACAACACACTACAGAGAATTAACTCTTTGGATCAGTTCTGCACCACACTAGTTCCACAATAGTCTCCCAAAAAATATGTTTTAAATGCTTGACACTTGACAGGTTTTTGGTTGCTAAATTCCTGTTGGAATGGAACCCTGTAACTGATATGTCACATGTATTTATTATAAAAATTGAATTATATTAGAAGAATATAAGAATTTTTATCCAGGATCACTTCATTTGTCACCTTATGTTTGAATCCCTATTCACTTAACCAAAACCTCAAGTTAAATTTTAGGGCATCAGAAAGATAAGAAGGAGAATAAATCCCAATAAACCAAGACATCAACATCACTGGGAATTATATTTCATCCAAGTATTGATGCCACTTGAAGCAGTAAAATTATATGCAAGATGACACAGTTCTGACAGACTTTGTGATTTATGCAGTACTTGAAACACGAATTTCTACAAAGATGTTGGTCTTGCAAATATTTATGTTTAACTACACATGTAAAAGGTCAGTCTGATTTCCATGGGATCACTTGTAGGTATTGGCAGGGTTAGGGCTTTACACTATATCACTGACCTTCCATTGTCATTCAGAAAAGATTTGCTACTGACATTTGACCTTGTTATCTGTATGTTAAGGACTCAAATGCAGCCATTAGTATGTTTATACTGAAAAGTCATACTACTCTACACTCTCTTCCCACTCCTGGGCTAGAGAAAGAAATTATAAAATAGGTACTGTCTATCTCCATATATCTCTAAAACCTACCTTCAATATATTGTAGCTTTTTAAAAATATGTATATTACCATTGTAATGTAATTATATGTATAAATTAAAACAGGAAAAGTAAAAAAAAAAGTACTATGGAATCTTATACAGAGAATTTGTGAATGTTTTTAACATCAGCTCTGATTTTTGAGAACACAGAATTCTACACTAGGAACTGTCATTTTCCAGTCCTATTAAACTTGCAAACAGGGGTGTTAAAAGGCCTATTTTCTGGTATTGGTGGCTTTTCTACTTATAGCAGTGACTTTTTGCTGTTATACTTACCCTTTTAATGGACACACAATATGTTACTCTGTGCCCAAGCTCACCTACTCTTTCTTTTCTCAAAAGACAAGGCACATCTGCCACCTGCTCTAGTCTGTGTCCCAGCAACAACTGTCGAGCAGCAAAAAGATTGATTATCAGTCAAAAACCATTCAACAACACCAGATTTTGGTAGGTTAAGCTTGCTGATCCAGCAAGAGATGGTGTGAAATTTTCAGTAATGTGTGCCAACATTTTGGTGCTAAAGGAACAGCAGTGCATGTCACAGTGAAACACAGCCAAAGATATGCAGACAAAGCACAGAAGTTTTTGTTTTGAACTTGGCTTGCAAGAGGAAAATGAGAGAGAGGAAAAAAAGGATCACTTAATGACTTTGGAAATCTATCACAACACTCAAGTCATGTGCATGGAGAAACTATAATATATGTACCAGTGAAGACTTTGTAACAAATAGCAGTACTCCTATAAGAACACTGCAATAATAGGGTTGTGTAAAGGATTCATTCAGCACAAACAGCAGTTCTGTCATCCACTTGTGCAAAAATAAACACAGTGATCTGTGCCTTTTATTGAATACACAGGCCATTAATTACAACCATCCTAGTGACTGGATCACCTGAATTGTACTCAGAAAAATTTTTATGTTACCAAAACATATAAAATTGATTGTGTAAGATACAGGTTTAAAATATAAGCTTCTTTTATAAATATCTCCATGAATGTGTAAACAAACCTTTAATTAATGGACTTAGATTATAAAGGCTCTACTAAGTAGTGTTAGACTTTTGTGTTTATAGAGAGAGCTATATAATAGTAATTTTCTTAGTCAAACAGCCAGTAATGAGTATAATGTGGATATCTTCTTGAAATGCATTTGTAGTATTAGCAATCTCTAAAAGAATTAGTGAAAGCCCATTTGAATACTTTGAAACATTGAATGAACAATTTAACACTAAAATATGTCTCTTAATACTTCCCAAGACAACAAATGCTATTTAAAAACTATGTAGGAAAATAAAACCAAAGGCTTGTTTCTAAAGAAAGTACATAAGAAAAAAAATTGCCCCAAAGTGCAAAGCAATTGATATATAAAATATATACAACATATGTACGAAATATGCAAACTATGTGAATTATTTGCTTTTGTTTTTCTTTGCAATCCCTCATTTTTTAAAAAACCTATCACACATTCTACCACTATAACATTACAAAAATCGGGATGTTTCATGTTACGTTAAAAAACTGACCTTATTTACGTTTCTCATTGGAAGTGTACACTGGAATTGTAGATTTCTACCTACACATACACTACCTTAATAATAATTTTGCTTTTTAGAATATATAAGATTGTATCAATTAACAGTTCTTTGTCACAAGTGCTGGTTGAATTCACAGTTTAATAAGATACCCAACTGGCATCTTTAACTTGATACTGAACCCTACTTAAGCTACAGTTATAAAATGGTACCACAAATTTGCAGCAGAAATCTCACAAGGTACTTCGTGGTCTTAAAATGCCAGTGAGAAACATTTACATTCATATCTAAATTGTAGAGGATTCAGAAATATTTTTCACCTCTGGTGAAAAATAAACATAATTAATTACCACTTTGGTAAAAGAATGAGAAGGAGAGAAGAAAAATTTTGATAGTGGTCTTACCAAAATATCTAAAATTAATAAAGTATAGGAAAGTAGATATTCCATATTGCTATATTAAACTTTCCAAAAAACCCTAAAAACCTGCATCAATTAATCCAATTTTACATTCTGGATTATTTTGCTAGTGGAATAAGCCTAATTAATTATGTCTGTTTGATGTCACTGAAACTAAACAGTAAATTCAATAATCTCTTTACATTTTCACCATTTAACCTCCTGCAGGCTCCCTAATGTCTATTCAGATCTATATTAAATTAAGTACCAATGCTAATGAAGGGCAATAAATGTGGCTGTCAGTAGATTTTTCTTTCATTAAGCACATTATCCTCTTACTGAGCTGTAAATGAGTAAACATTAGTTTTGTTAAACCATGCAAAAAGACGGGATGAAAATAATTTTTAATTGCACCCCTTAAGCCATTTTGCTGGGGTGTGGGGGGGGGGGAGATTCGGAGTTTTGTTCCCTGGGTTTTTACCTCTCGTTTTTTTTTCACATGGGCACAGAAAGGTTTTCTCCAGTTGAAATCTAAACGTCGGCATCGTGGGGTCTTTAGGTTCTAGTGCTCCAGTGCTGCCTGCCAAGAACACTCATTGTGCAGCCATGCTCAGACTCAGCTTTTCAGAGCACTCCCCCAGCAGCTAAAAGAATGCAAGAGGTAAGGAAGAACTGATTTACAGACATATTTGGTTTATGGTCGATATTTGGTCAGCGAAAAAATAAAATCGGAAATAAAAAATTTAATGATCGTATTAACTGTGTTTTATTACTAAATTACAAATAGACTGTTACTAGAAAGCATAGGAGGAGAAAAACACATAACCTCAAAAATGTTGCTTTAAAGGTATTGTGCTCTTGCCTTTTAATGCCAAATAATGCTGTGCTTTATTCTGTAACTTCTTTCACTCAGAATTTTTAAGTATTTTTAACAAGTCATGCACCTCAGAAATAGTGCACAAAGGATGAAAAGTTTAATTTAAAGGAAAACAAGGATTTACATTAGGCTTTGAAGCAAAAGCTGCAGAGAAACTTTCTGCTTGCAAGAAAACTTGTATTCAAAGTTCTTGGCTTAATTAAGGACTCAGAAAGTTTAGCAAAGATCTTTCCTGTGCCATTTTTGTGAGCTGTGACTTTGATTACATTTGGCTGCTGTTTAATAACTTTGGATACTTCAAATGCTCTGTGGATTTGCCAGGGTTTTGAAACAGGGAGCACAGTTCTGTTGTAACAGAAAATCCAGTTTAGGATTCTAAAGAAACAATCTAATATTATTATTGTTTACATTTTTTTTAGAACTTTTATAGTAATTGTGTGAAAAAACAATCTGAGCATGGTCACTAAAATTCTCCACAGTGTAAGAATTTAGTTCACAGCATCTAAGTTCTAAATGTAGAAAATACAGAGCAATTGAACTCTCCTAAACAAAATAGACTTAATCTATGCCAAGTGGAGTTTATTCAGAACTTCTAAAATACTGGAAAGCAGCTGCTATAAAGTCCTCTTACGAAATGTCTTAAGAACTTCACAAGAAAATAAATCACCTAATTTTAAAAGTATTTTTCACAACTTATCAGTTCAAATAAATATAGGAAAAAAATTTTGATTCTGAGAAAACTTGCAATTAAAGAGGACTTTCAGTGCATAGTATGTAGGTTATTGCTTCTAGTTTAAAAAGTAAGAACTGGTGACAGTCTTTTCTCAGGCAAAATTTCAATCAAATTGACAGCAATTATGCCTGTACAGTGACTGCAGAGCTGGGGCTTATTGTTAATTGTTTCTGTTTCCCAGATAGCAAAATATATTCAATACAGCTGCCAGAATAAAATTAAATAAACTAATAATCAATATAAAAACATCATAATACTGTTTTAAAATCCTCATTCCACAAACAACTCCTGCATAATACCACAGTAAGACTATTTTTAAAAAGAGAAAAAAAAAAAGGAGAGGAAAGCAGATTTATAAAAAAATGTCATTTGTGAGAAGAATATTTGTGCACACAGTCTCTCTTCCAGCCTTCAACAAGAGGTTCCCATGCACAACTCAAAACTGGTTTGAGGCCTGAGATGTGAATTCCTCTCCCATAAAAAAAACTTGCAAATTTTCCCATTCACTTCAACCATAATGACATCCAGGTAAATCTCACATATTTTACAGTTTCCACACTTCTTGGAAGACAAAATGACCACATAAAAATCCCAGCTTTTCTGTCTTCTTTTTAGCATTTTTAATGCAAGTCGTGCTGTTAAATCAATGTGGCTACTTCAGTGTTGAGTACTAAACCATGACAACTTTAATCATCTAGCTTTGCCTCAGTTTATAACAATTTCCTTCCCATAAACAGAAGACACAACAAAAAGCTTTTGATGAGGAGATCTAAATTGAACACGTTCTAGTACACTTTTGTTCACCAAGTCTTCTCCTTAATCACCTTTATGGTACATTGCAAAATCCAATTGCTCTCTTGGATTTTCCAGACAGACAGGATCAATTCATTTCGGATTAATTATGGAGAATCACATTCTTCTTTGCAGAGGGGTCAACTTGTTGGATATTACCTATCTACTGCTAAGTCTTAAAAAATTTGTAAAACCAAGTGGGAAGCCTGATTGTTGTAACTGGGTCTTCCAGGAACGTTTGATGGAATCAATATGGTTTTAAAAACTATATGCCCTGAGAAATTGCTAGGTCAAGAAATCTTAATAAAAATTAGCAGGGTCTGTTTTAGAATATCAACTGAATGGTTATTACAAGGTGACTGAACTGCAACACTCTTGATTAAAAGCAACGGAGAAGAGCTTTGATTACCTTAGTTGACCTGTGGGAACACTTTCAGCTCTGTTTCTCTTGGATGGTGATATAAGACAGAAATTGTCTGTACTGCTGGATTTGTAGCTGTCTATACATCTGATACTCCATCACAGCTCTGAACTGATTTGGTTTGATGTGTAAAACACTCTTGAAGTCTTGACCTGCTTGATACCATTGCTGATTGCAGGTGAGTCTTGTGAGGAAATAGAAGTTGTCTAGAGCTCTGCTTCCCTTCAGTATTTTAACAGCTTTTTTGAGTAGGGAGGGAAAGGTTTTCTGACACAGAAATATGATAAATGTGGTTAAAATTTTATCTTTTTGCTCTGGACTTTCAACTACTTTAAATTAGTACTAATTAACTGTACAGAGTTCAGAAAAGCCTACAATATCTTAATTAAAGTTGCAAAATACCTTATGAAACTGATTCCTATTTCTGCAAACTGTAACATTATTTCATAATTCAGCTCAATTAATCTTTGCACAAGCCAAGATCAGAAGGGAAATGTATAAAGTGCTGTAGGACAGGATTATGGTGAAGTACAGCAGGTATTCCAGCTATGCCACACTGCACTAGCATGAAGTCTATGCTAGCCTTCCTTTGTACAAAATGAACATTAAATTACCTCATAAGCTAGAAAAAAAGGGTTTATTTGCATAAAGACACTAAAGATAATGAGAACAAAAGCCTCCAACTTTCAATTTGAGGCTACTATTAATGGCACAAAATTACTTTGTACCATAGGCCAAAAGCCTGGATGGAATATTCACCCATATGAAGATCAAGCAATCTAATTTTATCCAGTCTTTGGGAGACCCAAATCAGCACTAGTGTAACTGTGCCAAGAGCAGTATGAAAGATCAAGATGAAGCAAGAAAGGAATTGGATGAGATCAAGCCCTCATTCTCCTTTCATATTCAAATAACTCTAAAGTATCAGAACATTCCCATTATAAATTACAAAAATGATATCACAACAAATGGGAACTTTAACATTTGTCCACATGAATTGCAGTATTTCCTCCTAGGAAATCCTTAAACTAATATACTGTCTCAGGAATATTAAATATTGGAGTTCAATCAAAGAAAACTCATTTTAGTATTATGATATCTGAGCACACTATGCTGTGTTTTCATTCTGACTAGTGACAGTAAGAGGACATTATTTTTTGCAAGTACTCTTTTCCTTAAAAGACCACTTTGTTACCCACTTCAAAAGCAGAAAATAACCACAAAACCGGGAAGAAATTTCTTTATACAATAAAAATGTGTTAATTGCCATTATTTACTCTGTAGATTCCTTGATTCTTTACCAGATAAAATCGTAACTTGCCACTCACAAACTGCTCTGATGGAATAAAAACAGTACTGTTAGCATTACCCACCAAGGACCTTGCTTACAGGACAAGTAAACCCTCAGGTGAGAGGGCTGGTGTAGCAAATATTTTCAACACACATTTTGTATGCATATATTTTCAACAATATATTTTCAACACCCACAAAACCTACTGTCACTAAATTACACTATACAAGGAATATACCACAGGTATTATTGTTCCCCAGTCCTTGTCCAGCTTTTCCTTACAATTTCCCCCATCATAACAACTATTTATGTGTACAGTGTATGTAAACCTTAGGGTACTTGTGCACACACTCCAATTCCTTCACTGAGGTGGTTTCAAACAGGAGATGCAAGAGTGCAATTACCAAAAGTAATCTTACCCTTGCACTGCTGAGCTGTTTTATAGTTTGAGAAACCTCAGATTGAGATGTAACTCCGGTGCCCGTTCTCCTGGAGATTAAACACCATAAAATTAAAGTTTTAATATGTAGAAACTGCATAAAAGAGTCAGTTTGAAATGGCATTCACTAGTCAGGAAGAATGTTACTCCATATTAAAGGAAAATTTTGCTAGCTGCTAACATGAAGATGTTGTGATCCTATTTCTACAGCACAAGGAAAGATGCCCAGATAGAGATACAGAGAAAAAAGATTTTGAAACCAGAACTTTAAACAGGAAAAGAAATGAAAACAACTAAAAACCTGCAGAGTTCTAACAATTCTTTTTTCCCATATAAAAGTAATTAAACTGCTGTTTATTCATGGCCAAAACACTGAGGCTTTTTTGTAATTATTACAAAAGGAACTTCTACTTTCAGTTAGTTCTACATGCTGAAATTGTTTAGCTACATCAGACCAAAATTTCTATTCTGCTGCTCTGGTGCAATTTTCTAATTACTCATTATTGTGTAACCAAAGCACATCTCCATATTTCTTCTTTAAATAGAAAACAACAGTGTACTAAGGAGAAGTAAATAAATAGTCCATACAATTTTCTAAGACATAAATCTGCACATGGCTAATGATTTCCTTTGATAAGTGAAAAATATAGTTACTGTAACAGACATTGGTTCTGTACCAGTGATACAGGTCAAAGTTATCACACAGTTTGGGACGTGAATTCAACAGCAGGATAATGACAGTTGCCAAGGATTTGTACTTGCTGTCTCTTGCTGCCAGTGTTGCCTGTCAAATTGTCTCTTTTTCTTATACTGAAGCCATGGGATTTTTTATGGATAGCAATTACTTACAATATACAACCAAGTACATCAGATGCAACAACCACCCTTTACCCTTTCATTATTTGGTCGTCTCTTTGTTATTTCTAGTCATCCATTTCCACCTAAATTATTTATTTATACTGCATATTTGACAAGCATGTATTCTTTCCTTTATTTTTTTTCAGTAGTTGCTCCAAAGATATAGGGATTTATTTCAATATTCTCCTATTTACATTTACCTTATTTTTATTTCTGTACTTGTACTTTGTGTTGGATTTCTCAAGAAAAGCATTGCCTGAACAGCAAAGACATTTTGTTTATCTATTAAAGGTATTAAAACAATGGCAATATCAGATCTTAACCATGATGGAGGGATTAAACAAATCTTATATTATTCATTATTTGTTTGCATTGTTGTTTTTCTTGAGCCGTCATATGAGTTTTATATTTGTTTGCATTTACATTATTGTTGCACTGCATGCATGTATGCCCCAGATAACCATATTAATATATGTTTATATTGATAAGTGAGCAGAGGATGTTTCATATATTATGGTCCTGAAACATTTTCTGGTACAGGTCTGCATTAACATCATCATAAGACCTGTGAAAATTCTAAATTTCATTTCATTATACAGGAAACCCACAGTACACACGTTTTACAAGGTAAAAACCAAAGCCTGATAGTTTATCAAATTCAATGTTTGGGAAGCTGCCTTCATAATAACTCACTCAACAAAGGACAGCTTTACACACACAATCTTTATCATTTTGAGAAGGACCTTCTTCAACAAATAATGCTGCAAACCTCACACCTACCGAGTAAACTAAACTGATCTCAGCTCATACAGCAGCTGGAAAGAAAAAGTGATGATTGTTTTCCTTTTATTAAAAGAAAACAAAAATAAAAAACATATCTTCTACTTTTCTCCTAACACTCTTTCCAATTACAGGCTATCACGAAACTAGAATCCATTCTAAATGAGTACATGCTGAGTAATAACCTAATAAGTACAGGCTGCGAGTGAAACTCTTGTCCCAGTGAAATTATTGGGAATTTTGCCAAAGGCTTGAATGAAAATTTTACACTGGATCTCTGAGTTGATGAATAGAAAGAAACTGTTTCTCCTCTCTGTCACTTCCCCACTGAAATCCTGGCATCCCACAGACCTCTGGCCACGGAAACTTTTTCTCCAGTACACTAAAGAAAAGAAACCAGACTGCTCAGGGAAGCAACTGGTGCTTAGTGCACAAGAAAATGTTTGATCAGTTCTTTTTGGTTATAGCAATAATCTGAGAGCATTTACTATCTCTTCTTAATTAGCCAAGAAACTAGACAGCACCCAGTGCATCTCTTCTGTCTCACCCCAGAGACACGAATCAGACAAAAACTACTTTAGGTCCAAGGAATGAAGATGCCACACTATGGAAAAGAAATGGGGGCGAAAAATGGGAATATACACAAGTGCTCCTAAAGAAATTGATAATTGAGCTACCATAGTGTAGTTTTACTAGCTGGGTAGGTAACAAGGCCAAAAAAAAAGCTATAGAAGTTTGAAGCTGAAGTGTCACTCGTACTTGCACAAGTTAGTGTCTGCCATCTGCTCTCTGTGCGGCAGAGGAACAAGGGGAGCAGCACCCTGGGATCCGCGGTGGCTGGAGGGGTTTGGCTCTGGGGTTTGGCTGCTGGGCTGGCGGCCAGCTCTGCCAGAGCGGAGCCGAGCGGATCCCCCTTCCCAGGGCCCGGGGGGAGCCGCCAGACGGCCCCGCGGGGCCGCTCCTTCCCGCGGGGGCTGCCCGGGCCCCACACACGCGGCCCTTCTCCCTGTCCTGCCCCGTCCTGCTGCTCTGCTCCAGGACTGATCCTCTGCCCCGCTGTGACCCTGTCACCAGACGGGGGTGACCCTGTCACCGACCCCGCTCCTGCCCCTCACTGGCAAAGCTGCCCGCCTGGCACAGCCCTGGGGAGGGCTCTCCAGACGCACTGGGATCGCTCCCCTTCAATAAACCCGTGCCGTACCTTGTCATTTTTAATCGTTCTTATACTTCCTCCGCTACAAAAGTATCTTCAGCTCTCCTGACCGAAATCAATTACAAACACCACGGCTCGGTGTTCCGGTTTGCTGTTTGACCAAAGAGCAAGAGCTGGTAGCTAAAGAGACAAAGAGACGTGAGGAGACAAAGAAAATGATTTTAGATTCCAGGACCACTAAGTCAGCTGCAGGTGGACCCAGAATGAAGGATTCACAAGCACTTTTCAGAACTAAAAAATTTTAAATAGAGAACCAAAGTTAAAAATCAATGCTGTAGGGTTTTGAGAGTACATCAAACAGAGAAACTATAAAAATATTTTAAATATTCCACATCTCTTCATCCTTATTCCGAGACTGAGGCTAACAAAATATTTAGTCAATTATATTTTTTCAACTTATCACGCAGAAGCAAATGAAGCATCATTGACAAATTACATGAGTGAAAAGTTGCCATGGCTTTACTCACACTTTTTTTTTTGCTAATGTAGGTTGTGCATCCCTGTGGCACGAAGACATTTGCAGAGTTTAGAGCTCATCGTGTTTTTTGTGATGATGCACATGCCATATGGCATTTTTCCTGAGCACTTATCAGACTTCTGTTGTTTGCCATTTCCTGTTTAGAAGTACAAAAGATTGTAACCAAAATGAAAGTGAAGGCTTTTTGTTAATTTTTAAGACTGATGATTAAACAGTGATTTAAAAAATTGAACCAATCTTTTATCATTATTCTCTCTACAGCTTTTGAGAATATGGTGGGATTTGGACAGAGTTTCATTTGGAATCTCTCTATACTTTGCATATTTCTCTTTTCTGGAGCTGCAAGATTTGAAACTGAAATGAAAATTTAGAGGCTATAAATAAAGAGAGAAATTACATTCTTTGTGGATTTAGATTAATCTGATTATCTGTACATACAATCAAATCAGAAACACCTGAAATCAAGTCATACAGATTTTCAATAAATCCATCTTTTCTCCTCTTGTTTTCTCCCTGCTGGCCCCATCTCCTCTACCTCTATTGAAATGGAAAAACTTCTGTGTTCCAGAAGCTGTCTCTACATAGACATCACCAGGAAATCATGAGCTTTGTAAATATTTATTTCTTTTAATAGGAAGGGTTCTCTTTTTTTTTATAATTTAGGAGAAGAAAAGTATGCAATGGACTTCCAGATAAAATTGCCTGAGTCCAGGTCAAAATTTACACCTAATTCAAACCTAAGGCAGATCACTGGCTTTTGGACATACATAGAGTCTAATATTTTACCTGTAATTGATTCATACAGGCTGGTCAGTTGAGAAAACTTTAAATTATCCTTTTCTTACTCATGATATTTGCCATCCATTACCTGTGAAAAGGAAATTTTCATGCTGTTACTGCAAAAGTTCTGCTGGCAAAGTCTTACAAAGTAAGCTCTTAAACTGAGTGCTTGCTTTAATATTGCACCAAGATCAATTTTTGAAAATATGTTTCCTTTTAATGAAAAGAAACAACACACAGTTTACATACACAGTCAGCTGCACTATTTTTCAGGGACAAGGTTTTCTGGGCTGATATGTATAACAGCTGATATGTATAACAGCTTAGCAATCACAGTTACCAGTAAATAACCAACAGCAGCAGTAAACACTGAAGCAAACCTGAAGCTGGCCTTACAGTTTAAGAGCCAATTTCTGCACATACTCACACAGTTGTTTAATATTAAGCATTTCAATGTGCCCATTACTGCAGTGCAAATAGAAGTATACACAGTTCTTTGCAGGACTGAAGCCCTGTTGTGCATTTCTTAAATGAATGTTTGCATTTGAAGTATATATATATTATCATTTTCACAGTCCACAAAATGCAGACACATCATCACATCATTTAGATTAGCAAGACCAACTTTTAACATTGTGTTCATTGAAAACAGCTACAAATCCTGTAAGTCTCACAAACTGATCCATTCGACCAGTGATGCAAAGAGGTTGCTGCTTCATTGCCCTCCCAAATTTCTTGAATTACTCTTTCTTTTAGATCTTTTGTTAAATAGATTGACTTGACTTTTTGTTGAGAGGATTTTGTTAATGATTTGTCTGTACAGAGTCTAACACAATGGGCCCTGAACTTGCCTGAAACATCAACAGAAAACCTCCCCCAGCCCCCAGTCAACATTAAGGTAACTGGTACCAATAACGTAATAAAATAGACCAGAGTAATTCTGTGAGCCAAAATAAACCTCAACTGTACTACTGAAACATAATTTTAATATTAAACCAGGTGAATCTCAGTACCAGTTACAAAAATCAGAAAGAAAGCAAATTTTATTCAGCAACATTTGACTGAGGTGATCTCCTATAGCACACGACTGAAGCAGGTGAAGAAGGAATGGCAGAAGAATTTTACCACTTTCACTGACAACTGGTCATTAGAGCAGCACAGCTGTATCTTCAAACTACACCTTTCAGTTCAAACTGAAGAGGCAACAGTTTTCCTTAAGGTAAGACTGAAAAATGTATGTAGTATAGGAATATATAATTAGATGGCATTTGAGGAACAGCAATTATATTCTTCCCTGTAATACTAAAAGGCACTTTACTACTTGTTGCCATACTCATAAAGTACTTTGGTCTTTAAAAGAATCCACATAATGGAAAAGTGTACATCAAATGATAAATTATAAACCATGTCTCTAAAGAAAATAAGCAAAAAGCCAGTTAGCCTGGTACTTTTTTTGAACAAACATGTGAAAACATAACTAATTATCTTGGAAAGAGTCCATTAAAATGAAATGAATAAAACAAATACCAGAACTACATATTTCATTTTATAATTACCTTTCTAAAGAAGCTGGTTTTAACATAAGTTGTGAAATACTGTCAAACTGTCATGTTTTCAGGCTTTGTGGACACCACAGTTGTTGCTCCCCTGCCTTTGTGTATATTGCAGTTTGCAGTAGCAAGTAACCAAAGTGACATTAAACATCCCCAGTTCTGAAAAGGCTTTGCAAACCCCTGAATATTTGGTTTGAGTATATCAGAATAAAGATCCAGGTATGGCAACAAAAGGAGTCTTATCCAGTCTTTTCATTACAGGAATTTTAAAAAAGAATATGACATAACATGTGGCTCTACACACATGGTTAGCAGCACGTGACTAAAGCAGAATGTGAACGTATGTACAAGAGGGAGAGGAAGAAAAGAGGTCCTTTTGTTTGAAAAATCCACATGCAGGACAGGCACAACTGCAATTTTAATACTGAGAGGGTGGATGGGTATTAAAACTGTTCTGTTTTCAGTGACAGACACGAAAAAAGGAAAACCATAAAATGGCACTCTTTCCTTTCACAGTTGCAGAAGGATATTGGGAAAAATGTGTACGACAGAGCAGTCCTTTCTTA
The DNA here is from genome assembly GCF_009829145.1 of Chiroxiphia lanceolata. NCBI lineage: Eukaryota > Metazoa > Chordata > Aves > Passeriformes > Pipridae > Chiroxiphia > Chiroxiphia lanceolata. The sequence goes on from NC_045642.1 coordinate 7,472,270, forward strand.
CAATCCCACAGAGCATCGTGCAATTCCTTAGTAAATCTACTGAGCCTACATGACAAAACTAGGATTGAAATTACAACAGTGACTACAGAATGTACTAGCATACAACTGGGGGGAAAAAATAAGCTGACTTTTATGTATCTATAATTTAAACTCGAACAGAACTGGACCTTGACTTCAGACAAGATCCAACTCTTAAATAAGATGCCTTACAACGACCATGATGCCTGGTGGTACCAGCCTAGTCATGCTACCTTTTCCATTTTATGGTGAAAATGGGGATTAGAATATACCACACTGACAAAGTGTGACCAATAATGGCAGTTTACTGATGAATGAGACCTTTACTTTCAAACAACAGCGTGCTTGTAACTAACTACCTGCTGTTGACCCAGGAAAGCGTTTAATACATATATAAAAAATACACATTTCAGAGGATTTAACCCCTGAAGGTTTTATCTACACTAGTGCTCTTTCTTGTTACCCTTTCATTCCACCCCTGGTCACTCTCAGAGACAGAAGGCTAAGTGCATGTTTAACCCTGGTTTTGTGGTCATTGAAGAAAGCAAATTAAGGCAGTAGATGGTTGTGAGGTTTGCCACCACGAGAAAACACTCCACACCCTTACACCACGCACTTCCTTACTGACACAGCAGTTTTGGAAGGTATAACATCACGTTAATAATGTGATTTTTCAAATGCAGTTTCTTTAAATTATCAAGTTTGCAAAATCAAGCATTGAAAATCAAGATAAAAACCCATAAATTTGCACTTGCGGTTTTTATTTAAGTACATGGATTCTGGCAGGCTTAGTGACATAATAACTTCTTTTTATTATTCCTCCAATTCAATCACTTCTCTGAGCCAGAACTATGCAGGGAAATGCAGTAAAAGAGTGAACTATCCCATGGGTAAGGTCTGCTGCCTCAGATAAATGGGATTTCATTCTTGTTTTTGTCTTAAAAGACTAAAGTGGTTTTCCCAGGAAAAAAAACAAGCACTAGTCACATTTCCTAAACACCTGATTTTGAGCATCAGTAATCTGGTTTTATTATTGTTCCACTAACTGTAAATGAAGGAGATGCATTATAAAACTAAGTGCTGTAATTTATAGGAGTTTTGTATTCCAAAACAGAGCACCAAAATCCGTTGTTACTTCGACAGCTCAATCTTTGTGCCATCTTTCTGCCTGTCTGGAAAGGAACTGATGATATCCTTTGACCTTTCAAGGCCCATGATATAATAGTGTCATGAAGACTTAGGAGTTATAGTGTGGAACCAAGTAAAAATTGTGTAAGCACTGTTTGTTGTGGGTGTCTCTTATTGATGTCTGCACCTCTGGAACACAGTTTGAATAAAGGTCCATACTTTAAACAAACAAGTCATACGAGCACTCCTCATTTTTGGTTGAGGCTGGGCTCCCCTGAGAATAGAAGCACAGTGTAATTAAGTAATACATTACAGTGCATATTTACCAAGTGGGTGACAAGAGATGAGAATAGCTGCTACTTGTTCAGCCCAGTGCACAGCTTTTAGTACTGTTTTAATGCTCAAGCCATATGGAAATATTTATGGAATGAAGTTGGAGAGGAATAGATAGAAGCCCAGGGTAAATGTGGCAGCCTACAAAAAAAAAGAGATAAATAATTTGTCACAGGGCACAAGAGTAAATGCCATGCTGAGCAGTGCTAGCAGAGAGAGGAAAGGTGTGAGCATCTTTGTCTTTCCCTCAGTTAATGTATGCCTGGTTTACACTGATTGACACTGCACTTTAAAGACAAAAACTAAGTCATGAAATCTTTCAAATTATCATATTTGACTGAATTTTCATCCATTGATTTTACCCCACCTGCAGCGCACTAGACAAGGTAATAATTTATGATAATTATATGAAAATATACAATTAATATTCATCACCTCTCATTTCTCATCACTTTAGATGATCAGTAATGCAGAGTAAAAATGCTGTCAGATTTCTAATTGCTTTGTAATGGGCCTGAAATAGGGAAATCGTTAAAGACAAACAATCTGTCACTTGTCTGTTACCTTAACTATCTATCACTTAAAAAAACCCTCATTAAATACATTGCTAATGAACGACAAAAGACTGTACTCAGTGTGCCCAGATGTACCTTTTTAAACAATATTGTAAATTGCTTAAATAATTCCCAAGACATTTTCAATCATTTTTGTGGAAATTTAATGGAAAACATATATTTTCCATGCACGTTACATCTCATTTGTTCACATCATTATGACATTTAGTCTATCATATGCACATCTCCTGGGAGACAAAACTTTTCCTTTTTACTGTTGACAAACCTGATCCAATTAAAATAAATTCTGGAAGAACTTAACATTCAGATCTCTGACCCCTTTCTCTTAAAAAAAAAAAAAAAAAAAAAAAGGAAAAAAATCCACTATTAGTTTTAAAATAATCCTAACTCTTTCAAGGATTTTTAATATCTAGATTAAAAAAGAAGTTCAGCATTGTCCAGTGTTGAACAAATTATTTTCTCTCGATTGTTCCCAAGAAACAGAATCAGAATTTTCCCTTTTGCCACTTTTTTGAGTCAGTTGTCTGCCATAGTTCTGACAGAAAACTTCACTTGAAAAAATTGTTCTCACTGCACTCACTTAAACAGCCAAGATGAAAACATCGCACCAGGAATATCAGTGAGACCCCCTAGTGAAATACATATTATTACTTGCCACATTAATTAATTGGTGATATTAACTGCCACGTTACAAAGGTGAAAAAAATGAAGAACAATTACAAAAATAATTTAAGATAAAATATCCATCTGTGCGTGACTTAAACATGCTCAATCTTTTAAATTTATCAAACCCAATCAACATTCAGGGCTTATTTTAACAGTATATATCAGATACTAAAACAAAACAGTTTAAGGCAAAACGTGCAAGAAGAAATAAAGGCTGGAAAGAGAAGTCAAGCAAATTCAAGCTTAGAATTAGGAACCAATTTTACCAGTAGGATGGTTAGGTGCTGAAAAAACCTTCTCACAAGAGAGGAATTTTCCATCTTTTAATATTAACAGTCAGACAGAACATACTGAACTTGGAACAGTCCTGTAATAATTAAAAAATTTCAGACTAGGTGATCTGGTGCTTTCTTCAGGCCTTATTCCCATGAATCCCATTTCTTCTCAGTTACAAGACAAACAAGAAAGCAGAGGAGGCTGTGCTTTCAGGAAACCATTAATTACATAAACAAACAAGTGATCTAACAGACCCATTCAGGTGCAGTGCTTTGTATCAAGAACAGCACTAAGAAGTTTAACAAATGCAAGTGCTGTCCAGAGAGGGACATATTTGTCCAGATAGGAATCCTGAGAAATAACTCTGCCTTTCCGACACTAAAAAGGCACTGGTTGCAAAAACTGTAATGTCTCAAATATTCTGAACATTCTGGATGCTAAGCAGTCTAGAAAGACTTGTCTTCTGAGTTTTTTATAAGCTAGGTATCTCTCTTTTGTATACATATGTACTCTATCCTTGGAGGCCTCTAAAATAATAAGGACATGGCCCTGTTGGAGTGAGTCCAGAAAAGGGCCATGAAGATGCTCAGAGGGCTGGAGCACCTCTGCTGTGGAGACAGGCTGGGAGAGTTGGGGCTGCTCAGCCTGGAGAAGAGAAGGCTCTGGGGAGACCTTCCAGCAGCCTTCCAGTGCCCAAAGGCACAAGAGAGCTGGAGAGGGACTTTTTACAAGAGCATGTAGTGATAGGACAAGGGGGAATGGCTTTAAACTGAGAGAGGTTTAGATTGGATATTGGGAAGAAATTCTTGACTGTGAGGGTGGTGAGGCACTGGAACAGGTTGCCCAGAGAACTTGGGGATGCCCCATTCCTGGAAATGTTCAAGACCAGGTTGGATAAGGCTTTAAGCAACATTGTCTAGTGGAAAGTGTCCCTGCCCATGGCAGGGGGTTGGAACAAGATGGTCTTTAAGGTCCCCTTCCAACCCAAACCATTCCATGATTCCATATATAGCAATATAAAACCAACACAAACCAAAAAATCAGAAGAGTTTACTACTCTGAAAAAGATTTTGAACAGTACCAGTTGTCTCCAGAAGTTAAAAACATCATTAATAAAGTCTGGATGTTTCAGCTGTTTCTTAAAAGAATAAAATAATTCTGGTCTGGTCTTTCATTTGTACTCATCTTTTATTGTAGTAATAGAAGCACACAGTAGGCCAGTGAAGTCTTTAAATAATTCTTTTCCTGCAGTTCTATGACAACACAGCACAATGCTGTGTGACATTTTTAAATAAAGCATTCACTAAAAACATATATTCTCAGAAAAAATGTCTAAAACTGCCAACCTTACGTTAAACAGGAGAAGGAAACTTTTTACCATGTTTAAGTGTCCAGCTCCAGTGAAATTATCAGCACTTATACAAAATTTAAGATAATCATGCAACTAGTGAAGCCTGATTCCTTACAAACATGGGTGTCCTATTTCTCATTTTGGGAAAACAATCCCAGGTCTTCTCCATGAGTTCCCTGTCTGTCTCCACACATCCTAGACTGTCATAGGAAGCTCCCCACACTTAACTACTCCTTTTTTTTTGCCTTCATAAGAGGAAAGAAGCAGCAAATCCTACTTGAACTGCCTGCTGACTCACCAGCCAGGAGCTGCCAAAAGCCATGGGGAGCGTGTGGGTTCTGTCAGTCTTGCCTTGCTCTCGCTCCCCTACACACCCATTTCCTCTGAATAAATCTTGAACTGAGTTAATATTTATATCTCTAGAGATGAAAGGTTACCAAATTGGCTTGAGGTTGATCAACACAAGTCATTACAGCCAGACAGTGTATGATTAGCTATGACTAACCCAAACATAATGTGGCGACTTCTGAAACCGGAAAGATTAAAATTAAAAAAAGAAACAGAGACACAAAAATTATAATACCAGACAAGGCCAGATAATCCTGCAGTGATTTAACTTCATAATCTAACCACTTTGTGGTGCATAAACACCAAACTATTATATTAAATGGTCTATTTTCTTTTACTTTGGCAGAACTGCTGAGCACACACAGAAAAGAGTGTTTCACCTCCAAAATTGCTCCACTAACTTCATATTTCCTTAACATGCATTGTCAACTTAATATTCAACAACTAATTACAGGTAGTTATACTACTGGATACAATTGCTCACAATCTCTTAAATTTCTAGAGATTGAGTATAAATTACTTCATGAACTGGCTTCAGGTACCAATCCTTTAATGAGTTAAATGGAAAAAAACTCTGTGTGCAACATTTAAGAATTTTTGGCATAAAGGATAAATAATGGATACTGTAAGTGTGTCCTGTCTGTAGAAGGATATTAACCATTTGTGGTGAAAGTACAGGTGTAATAACCAATCTCCAAGATAGCCCTGCATCTTTTACAAGCTTCTGCTTCATTTCCCCCCTCCACAACAACAGTCTCTACTCACACAGCAGCCCCAGACAAGAAGGAAACTCATGCAACCACGCTGGAAATTTGCCTGAGAAGTAAATTCTGGTTTCAAAAGGGACTACATAAATGAGCTCACACTTGATACATCTCATCTGTAAGTCAGTGACTTATATGAAATATCTAATTGCTCACACTGGTGCTGCAGAAGTTGACACTACGTTGGCAGAGGGGGCTGGATTGTCCCAGGGCTCACACAAGTTCTGAAGGATGAATCTTTCCCTTTTGACAACATGGACAAACTCATGTTACCAATTCGACCTCAGAACACCAACCTGCTGACTGTTGTGTAGAGACACTGATGACCAGGACAGACAAAAATCACACTGATGATCAAGTCTTGAGTAGTTTTGTAGGTCTGATATTTTCCACCCCTACCTCTACCCTCACGTAGAGAAGAATTTATATAAAGAAGAATTTAAATAAATTTTCCACGTTCATGACTTAGATCTGACTGTCCCACACCCTTCCTGCACTGGTGGTTAAGGGGAACAATATGCTGGGAACAACAGCCCCAGTTCTCCCTGACAGTGTCTGTACAGCCTGACTGCTGCTCTACTTAAACAGTTCAAAGGGAGTGACAAATGACAACAAGTTGCTTTAGTGCTGACACGTCACATAAAAATGTTGTTAAAGGATGTATATACACACTTAAAGGTACCACAGGATGGATCAGGTTGGGAGGGACCACAGTGGGTCCAGTGGTCCAACCTCCCCGCTCAAGCAGGGTCATCCCAGAGCACATGGCACAGGATTGCATCCAGATGGTTCTGGAATATCTCCACTGAGGGAGACCCCACACCCTCTCTGGACAACCTGTTCCAGTGCATAGTCTTTACTGCACAGGAAAGAAGTTCTTCCTCATGTCCAGGTGGAACTTCCTGTGCATCAGTTTCTGCCCGTTGCCTCTTGTCCAAAATATACCTAAAAGTACCTTGTACTCTTGTATTAAATATACCTAAAGGTATAGTATTTTTAATATGTTATAAATACGCATGTATAAATATATATTATATAAAATATGTCTTTATAGAATATTACAATTAATTTTGTCTGGACTAATATTTAGGTATTTCGCCAACTAGGTTTGACCGAGATTCCGAAAGCTGAAGTCTACAGCACCAACTTCAGCTTTGTTTTCACTTTTTGTTTGTTTGTTTAACGAGGAAACGTCTTTACGTCCTTAAAAGTCCCGCTTCCCAAGCTCGATTAATTTTTTTTCATCAAGATTATCTTTCTTTCTTATACTAGAAAGAAACCACCGTCTTACTCTGCTCGCGGGGTCGGGACAGGGAGCGCGGGAGGGCAGGGCCAGGGGGCGTTTGCGCCCCGGGAGGAGGAGGAGTCCCTGCGCGGGGAGCGGCTGCGGGGACGAGGCGGAGAGCGGCGTCCCGTCCCGCCGAAACCCCTGAGGGCCGAACCCCGAGGGCCGAATTCCCGAGGGACCGCGGGCCTCGCCCCCGCGGGGGTTGCCATGGCGACGCGTCGGCCTCGCCCTGGCCGCGCTTCCTGCCGGTGCGTCACCGCCGCTGTCCGGCTGGAAACAACCGAGGCGGCCTGGCCGCTGCTCCCCCGCCGAGCCGCGGGCGGGTTGTTTCCCGCCGGACGAGGTGCGCGGGGCACGCGGCCGGCGGGCGCGGCGGTGCGGGGCAGGTGCGTGTGCGGGGCCGGGCCGGGGGACTCGGAGGGGCTCGGAGGGGGCGCGGCGGGACCGGGGGTGCTCCGGCAGCTCCTGGCGCGCTGCGCGGCGCCGCGGCCGGGCCCGGGCTGCGGCGGCCTCCCTCCACCCGCTGCGGAGGCCCGAGGTCCTTTTTCTTTCTTCCAGGAATTAAAAAAATATATATATATATATAAAACCTAGTTGTTTACAAAGCTCTTGCCTGCTGACGGTGGTGTTTCTTATCAGAGAGTTCATGGTAAATCAACTACCACAAGGTTGTGATTCCACTATACCCAGGAATCTGCTGGAAGCTCGGACACTACCGTGCTGTGACTGGCATTTAATTCTCCTGTTTGTTGTTTTTCTTCCTGGGCCATTAACTTGGTGATAGATGGCTCAACGAGTTTGGTTTGACTTAGTGACCCGTGCGAACTTTATATGTTTTGGATCGGTTTTGTTTACTTGTTTTTACACGCCCTTTTACCTTAATAGTAAAAAAGTTAAAGTCTTCTTACGTGGTAGGATGATGGAGTGTCCCTGCTGTGAATGTCATGATGTAAAAACCGAGATACGCCTTTGTGTCTTCTTGCATGTACCTCATTCACAGAGTGACAAAATGTCTCACTTTTGTGTGCCTCACTTTTTCATATACTGAATATATTTTATGTAATCATATTAATTATTCCATGTTGAATATGCTTCATATATTTGTATTAATTATTTCATATGTTGAATATATTTTGAATATGCAATATATTGAATATACTGAGTAGATTCAATATGTTAAATATTCAGTATATTCATATTTCAAAATCAAAAGTGTGTAATTTAAAAAGTGTCTATATAGAAGGCATTTTTATAACCCAGGCAGCTTCAAAACAGTTCATTTTACATGCAAAATGATTTTTAAAGAAGAATGAATTGCTGCTGAAACATGATATAATGAGGAACTTGAACAGGAGACACAACAGAACTTGAATCGCTTCATGGAAGGGAATGGCCACGTGAATTAAACTGGTTTTTTGTACAATAGTTCTCATGTAGAGAATTATATACCAGGATACTGATGTTGTTACTGGGAGCCCAGTTGACTTGGACTTGTTGATAATGTCTGCTTGTATCAGATTTTCTTTTTCAGTGTGTAGCAATTACTAGATGTGGTTATTATACCTTCACCTAGGGAAAAGAAGCACCAAATTGAACAGGGTTCAGAACTTTTGTCAGTCATGCTGGCCATAAAATGGGTTAACAGCTTTCAGGAGTTTGGTAATTCTTGGCTTGTTAAGGCACAGACTCTGACTCCAGCTCACTGACAAGGAGAGTGCCTTTCCTGGTAATGAAATCTCATTGCATCTCCTGTCTAACTGCTTGAATCATGGTAGCCAGAGAAAAGCCTTTGTTCCTGGGATTTCAAAAAGTAGCAAAATAAGATCCGGGGCACCTGTAAGGAGATTAGGAATGATTTTATTTGTGAAGAGTTGCCACGTCAGTGCTGGTGCTTGAGGGGTGAAGTCTGTTCCATGATCCTGTAGTTTGCCACACGTCCTTGCTTTTGCTTTTTCTGTTTCAAATTGTAATTCTCTTTATTTGGTTTTCTTGCACAGTGCTGAGAAGGCAATTTCAAAGGCAGTCAGGGAATGGCCTTTGGAAGGACGACACAGAAGGATTGGTACAAGGTCCTGGGAGCCAAACCATCGGACAGTCCGGCAGAGCTGAAAAGGAAGTACCAAAAACTCGCCTTATTAGTAAGTGATTTTTATAAATCACTGACTTGCCAGTTTTGTTTTTACTTTTTTTTGTATCAACATCACTGATCAGAGTATGTTTATAATACCGGTTCCCTGAAGCTGGTTCAAGTTGGGAATAAACACCTGGAGTTTATGAGTTATCAGTAGATTTTGCAAAGAGGGGTTGTGGTGTCATTCCAAAACCCTGATGTGTCTCCCAGCTTTGCTAAGCATTCATAAGTACACTGAGACAAGAACTTGTTTATCAGGGGCTGGATAATCAGGCACACAAGTCAAAAAAGTCATGGTTTGTAGCATGTAGTCACAAAATTTGCTGGTTGATGCTTGTGGTGTTTCCTATAATTTGTGCAGTTACAGTGGGCTGAATGCAACCCTTGAGTACATAAAGACCAGATGCAAAGAACAAAAGGAAGCTTTTTCCTGATAGCCTTCAGTAATGGAATAGAAAATGTATAGAAGGAAAACATGTTAATTTTATTTGAAAGTGTCTGGTGTGTTTTTATGGAGTTGTGTTCTTGGTCGTGCATCAAGACTTTTTGTTCTGTGAATTCCCTTTTTTCTGAGCTCCTGCTACATGTGCATAAGAACCTCAGAGCTCTACCAGGTTACTTTGCATGATTCTTGGTTATTCTGTTTTATTCCCTTCCCTAAATTCAGACATTTTGCCTGGGTTTCTGAGCAAAATGAAGTGTCTTGTTTGATACTGGTGACTGTTTTCAACTGGATTTGATAGACAAATAGAATTCCCAAGGTAACTATGCTCCTAAGTTTCTTGAAAACTGGTGACCTGGTAGAGAAGAAGAAAGGAGGTGAGCAGAACTCACTTTTATGGGAAAACCTCACTTTTTTTTAGAAGCTGCTAGCTAGACTGTCAGGATTGGCAGGGTGGTAGAGCACGTGCATGGCAGATCTGGCTTGGTTTGAGATGTCAGAACAAATGTGATAAGAAGTTGGGGATTTAATGTGAGATAAAGGGAATGCCAGTGATCACGAGACTGAGTTTTGTTAGAGTTGAAATTCATGGGTTTGGGGAAGTTTTTGTTTATTTTTTATGTTGGTGTGGTGGGGTTTTTTTAATTATTTTATTTCTAAACACTGTAAAAACGGTCTTAAAGTTTGGTCCTTTCACCAGTATGTTGCAGTTTTACACATTTTGATATTCTTTAGTTGAATTCACTTGGCAGCCCTGCTGTAATTAATGCTCCTTCTCAGTGCTCCTTGTGAACTTATTTCTTTGTCTGCAACTGATCTCTGTACTTAGTCTGAAGTTTCAACACCTGACAAGATGTTTGTGTGCAGATATAGGACCTAAATCCTCTGGTTCTCACTATTAAACATTGAACTAATCAATGTTTGGAAATCAAGCTTCTTAGTTCCCTTTCTAATAGAAATAGTTGTTTTCTTGGACCTCCTAGTGGTTTTGTTCTACTGAATTACTGGTAAAATATGAATAAAAGGTTAATAATGATCTGTTTGTTCTTAGTGAAGGCGATAGGGGGACCACAGTGTAAAATACCTTTTCTGTTCAGACAGGAAGCTAATTTAAGCAGAATACTGTGATGGAATTAATGTATTTCTTCCCTATGAATCAATATGTCATACTGGAATTAAAATCACATGTAAAGTATTGTTCAGAGCTGTTACTGAACTGAAACTACATAGTCCCTTTCCTGTATGAATTTTTTATAAATGAAGCTGATCCTTTGTGTTATAGAGCTGTACTTTCATGTAATTATCTTGAAGTGTATGAAGTGAGAATTGTCAAAGTTTACAACTGTCTGTCTATATCTCTGAGTGTAGTTTTAGAAGATGAAAATAATCTTTGAATTTACAAGCTTTTCTTTAGCACCTGTGTGTTTCCAGCCTAATTGGTTTGTGCTCTTTATTTGAAAAGTCAGTGAGAAGTGTTATAGAAAATGAATATGCTTTGTTTTGTTTTTTCTTGTGGTGTCTGTGATGGATCTCTCTGACTAAAAAGCCCCACTGATGTTTGCTTGTAGGTGTTTTCCCAAGACAGATCTGCTGCTTGTCTGTTGTTGTTACCATATGTCCTGTCTCTGTTCATCTTTATCTTTTAGCTGCACAGATCTGCTTGATTGTCTACTTACTACTACAGCATCCAGCACAGTCATTCTAAAGTCTTTAAAAGCATGGTGGTAATGAAACCATCATTATTTTTATGCACCTTAAAAACCCCAGTGGCTCTAGGAGTGGCTGGAGGCTACAGTACAAATCTTCCCTAAAAGGTGTTCTAGTTACAGTGGGAAAGTTTGTGCCACAGATGTTGAGTGCAAGGGGGGTCCATGGTTAAAAAAGTTGTGAGACTTTGATAAAAGAAGAGTTTGCCAGGTCGTGTTAACACAAAAAAATGTTCTTGCTGATTCAGGGATTCATGAGCTGTGGACTTCCAGATATTGGTGGGATATATAAGGGAGGTGTTGCTATATGTTTGTCTTATCCTGATGCTATTCCCTAAGCATCCAGTGTTCATGGTTAGGACAAAGTACAGCACTGGATGAACCTGTTGTCTTACCTTTTGTGTCCTGTTTAGGGGAAGTCACTCCTTGCTCCTCAGACTTGTGCTTGGAGCTCTTGGTAACTTCCCAGCTCCAAGAGCTCCTTTGGTTCTCTACAGCTGTCCCTGGAGATGGTGGTGGTACAAGCAGTGCCACCATTGGCAGGGGCAGGGGCATCCAAGTGTTTTTAGGGACTCTGGCAGCAGCTCCAGTGTAGAGGCTGGAACAGCAGGTGAGCACAGCCTTTTAAAAGGTTTCATGTCAAATTTTGTGTTCAGCACAGAAAGTTTTCCAGCTTATGTGTAGCAGCACAAGTTAATCTCCTGAAGAACTGTACTAATCTCAAAATCCAAAACTTTGTAAAGCAACTTGCATCATGGATACCAGTTACAATTAATATGACATTAATTCTGAAATCACAGTATTCTGATCTGTTCATTGGCATCAAGCAGAATAGATGGTGGAATTTATTTTTAAACATAACTCTGCTGTTAAAATAAAAATGGCAAATGTCTGAGTCCAGGCCTTTTTCAAATGCTCCCCAATGCTTCGTGGTGAGCATTTGCTTTTTGCCATCTGCTATTTTCTGTATTTGTCAACACATGTACACTTAGCATCTTGAATGAACAGGCAGATGTAAATTTCCAAAGCTAAAAAGCTTTGGAGATCTTGCCATATGTCATCCAAAAGATAACTAAATTTGCAGTTAAATCTCAGGATTGACCTTAATAATACAAAGTGGTGTGCAATTAAAAATGGTTGAATTGTACCTTTGTAAGAATGTCTTCACAGGGGCAAATTAGCTTAAAACTGATGAGTTTTTAAAACAGAAGCTGTTTCTGTTAATTCTAACAAATTGATGATTAAAAAGGTTAATAACCCAGAATAAATCTCTACATAGACACCCCTCTAAAGTGAATATATTTGCTTACCTTTTTGCCATATTTTGCTTTGTTGCACTTATTTTTTTCATTTGGTCAGGTCACAACATACATTTAAGTGAATTATTGTACTGTAGATAATGTCAAATCTACCTTGTCAGCTCTATCCTTAAGAATAGTATTAACTCGACACAAAACAGGTTTGGCTTAAAAGTAGGTTTGTTGTTTCCACCCCCCCACACACACACTTTCTAAGTATTTAAACATCTTTATAAAATTTCCTTGCAACTTAAGGGAACTTAAACTTATGTTTTAAAACATTTTTTGTGTACTCTCATGCACACATAAAAATAAAACATTTTTATGTACTTATATGACTCTGGATCATCTTGATACTGTGTTATTGTAACAATCAGTAGCAGCTGAAGGTGACAGACTTCTGGGCACAAGATGCATGTGCCACTGTCAATTCTATAAATAGCTTATTTATGCAACAAAAATACAACTTTTGTGTATGCAGGGTCGTACTTCAGTGTCTTCTCTGGCACAGAGCTTGAGCCAGTGGTTCTGAAAAGGAAAAGAATTGCAAATAAGTACTTTGGGACTGGCATAGCTCAGTGCAAGGATTCCTTCACTGGCTGTTGTAAGTTCGTGCTGAAGTGCTTTACTGAAGGACAGACTTGCAGTTTCCATACTCTGAAAAGAATCCACCAAATTTTGAGAATTTGTGTCTTGCTGAAGTGGTAGGAGTTTGGCCTTTAATCTTCTGTCTGTGTGTTTGAGATGCTTGGGATACATACGGCCTTTTATCCACAGTTGGATGCACAGTAGTTTCAACAAGGTGATTTCTGAAATGGATAAACAGGTTTTATACTCTGTACTTGGTTTTTCAATGAATCCATGCAGCTTTTAGGAAGGACAGTGTTTATGTTCCATTTCTGAATCTGTATGAAATCAGTTGAGGATAAAATTAGAGTAACAAAAGTAGGATGCTGGAGAGAAAAAAGTTACCGCATCTTATTATTGGCACAATTTTTACATCCCCTTCTGGTCTAGCACTTGATGGTCAAAGAATGTGTTGCCAGATTGTTTTTGAATTTTCGTGTGACTGCTTTGTATCTGAAAACTGCTTTTTACTGGGAATTAAAGTCACCAAACACATAAGCTTTGTCTAGTTGAAAATCAGGTGTCTGTTCCTGTTGATGCTGCTGATATTATAGGATACCTTTCAACTGGAAAAAAATTATTGTGCAGGAAAATTATATGCTGCTGTTACAATGTGTGCCCTAATCTTGAAGAAAATCCATGTGATTTGAGCAGGCAGTATGCAAGAAGCTCTTATTTTTAATATGGTGAGGAAATAAATGTGCCATTTAACACATAGTGTTACAAAGATTATCTCTCTTATCAGAAGGGGTGGTGTGTGTATGTAAATACAAAGTGTTAAGGTGCTCACTTAATCTATTTGAAAGTGTAGAAAATTTGAAAACAGAGCATCAGGCATAGGTGAGAATGACTCTCAGCAACGATAAAGGAAGATATTAATAGAAATTTAATTTAATGAAGCATAATAACTTCAAGAAGAGATTATTCCATGGAGCATGTTTAGAGGAAAGACATATGACATTCTGAAGAGAAAAAATCCGTTGTATCTTATCAGATTTATGTACATCTAAAGTCTGCAATCACAAGAGATGCAGAGGATGTCATATGTAAAGTTAAAGGCCTGCTTGCAAGATTGTTGTTTTAAAGTTTGTTGCCAAATAAATTCAGTATTACTCCTGAAAGGATCTGCCTACTGAGGAACTTCACACTGAGTTTAAATTGAGAATTTGAACCTCGAAAATGAAAACACTTTGAGCTTTGCATTGGAAGTCACATAAAAATGCTTCTCACAATTAAAATCAGGCAGTGTGTGTATTCCTTTTTGAATAGCCCTTGCAGGGTTTTTATTTTTTTGTTTGAATAGCAGCTTACTTTCTAGAGGTATTTAATTGATCATCATGCTTAGCTAACCCTACTTTCACCCAGCTGGTAGAAAATGGGTTTGTAATTTGACAGTATAGACAGAACAAGTTCAGTGCAGCCTGGTTGGAGCTGGACTGAAGTCAGTCTGATTGCTACAGAAAGATAAGCCACCAAGTTTAATACAAAGGACTGTTGTTATAATGCTCAGGGTGGGGTTTGTAGAGCTGTTCTTTACATCTCATTTCCTAATTATGACCTTAAAAGAACCAGGGGGCATATTTTCCATTTGTGACTTGAAAAGTTGGTTATTAGCCTGTGTAATAGTACAAAACAACCTCAGTGTTACAGAAGTCCCTAATTCAAAGAGCTTTATGAGCCAGGTGACGCTCACGCTGCTGTTCCTGCTGCTGTCGAAGCTGCGAGAGTTGTTCCATTGATCCACCTGCCTTTGGGGTTGTTTTTCCTTTGTTCCTTTCCTCCCACCAGAAGAGTTCATCATGGCAGTCTGTAGGAAGCCTGAAGAACAGGTAGCTAGGCTGTCAATGATCATGTTGCAGTAACTTTTCTCAGTCTGAAGCGTCACGGATTTGTTGTGTGTGTCCAGGTGGTGCCTAAAAAGCCAAACACTGTGGGGCCGCCTGGTGCTGCCACATCTGAGCTGAAGCTCCTGTGGAGGTGTGAGCAGGGGCAGTCGGTCCTTAGGCCTCTTTTTGGTGCTCCTTTTGGGTAACTGGCCAATGGGAGCCCGTGCTCTACATAATTAGGCAGCTGGCTAATCAAATGGAATGCACTGAGTAACCAATTAGTGCTGTGGTTGGTCAGCAACCAGCTGGAAGGTGTGCTCTGGGCACATCCTACACACCAGCTGGCTGAGAAAGGTACCCTGAGCTGCAGGAGAGGTGGACAGAGATCATGGGTGTGGGTGGAGAGGAAAAGGGTGCAGTGAGGTATCTCAGTGGGAAAAGGGGCACACACAGTGGTGGTGTGTGGATATGGAGCGGCCTCACTTATTACCTTGCAGTGTCTGGTGGTTTTTTAAAGCATCCCAAAATAAGCCAGCAAGTAAGTAATGCATTGCTTCTCCAGGTAGTTCAGCCTCTTCTGAAAGTAGTGTTACTTTGGAAATGATTTCTAAACCTAATCTGTTTACTTACTGGGTTATTGTCCATGTTTTATTTGTTATAATGAGAATCCTCTGTAGATTCAAGGTACGTAAATAACAGAATGGGCACCAGGCAGTTGAAATGTGAGATTTGGCTAATACATGCTTGGCCTTTGATGTCATTTGTGCTCTGCAAAGGAATCTGATGGCTCTCTTGAGCATTTTGTGCACTGGTTATATAAGTTATTAATTGTAACAATATGTTAAAGAAAGGGTCTATACTGTCTTTGGTAGACTTTTTGTGAAGGGTGCTCAATACTCACAAATACTCACCATGTCCTGAGGCAGTATAAAATTAAAATTCTGATTAAAAATAAAACCTGAAGTACTAGCTCATTCAGTGCCATAACAATGCAAGTGTTCTTCCACACTTTTAAAGGAATATTTAAGTACTTTTATATTGGGCAGTGTGCTTTTTATCTCATTTCTGAAGTAAGACATTTGAAACAAAAATCATGCAGGAAAGATATGAATTGAAGCACAGAGAAGGAAGCAACATAGACCAGCATAATGCTTTCATATAAGCAAATGTTCTGATTATTCCAGCATTGGAGCAGCCACAGTCAAGAGTACCTTGGCCTCTTCAACATTTTCAAATCAGAAATGACTGATCAGAAATCACTATATATTCAAGTGCCTACTTCAGAAATGTTAAGCACCAGCTCAGCTATTTAAAGAAGCTATAACCCCAGAACATGAGTTTGAAGGATCATAAAAGTGAAGGGTGGAATCAATCATCTTGCAATAGCTGTGATTATATTAGAACTCTTATTGCTGTTAAATAAAGTCGACCGTGTTTGTGTTGAATCTGAGACAGATAACAGATTTTAAAAATACTGTCCCGTGATGTAGTAACCTGTAAAACTCAGTGTTTTGGGGACTTGTATTTAATTTTTTATTTAAATACATTTTCTGAGTGCAATTTTGCCTTGTGTTTGAAATACATAATATAATTATTGCAGAAAATTGTTAAAGCAGCACATTCTCCCATTCCATCTTTCCTTCATCTTTAAACAGTTTAGAGCCAGAAACTCACGATTTGAATGACATAAGTGTCCCACCCTCCATCTTTTCCTTGCCTCAGTGCATCAGGAGTGCTTTCCCAGGTCCCACTGAGCTCAAATGCTCAGCAGACATGAGCTTGTTTGAACTGAATTAAGGAAGAGGTGAATTCTTGTACCTGATGGGTTGGCTTGTAGGACACTTTGCAGGTAGCTTGCATTGTAGTAAGAAAGTTCACCTTTCTATTGCAGTCTGACTGTCATTTGGATAAACTCTTTCATTTCACTTCCAGTGCATTAAAAGTAATGTTTTAAGGCTGAAAAGTGAGTAGTCAGATATTGACTGACTGTTCTCAAAAACTTGACCCTTCATTGTTATTCCTGATAAATTAACAGTAGTGAAAAAATTCAGCCTGTGTTGCTTGGGTTTACGACCTAAGAATGACCCTGGTCAAAGAAGGGGCAGAAGAACAAGTTTTCTGAGCAGCATCTTAGCTGAACATTTTTCTTTTCTTGACATAACATTAGGCAGTAACTAAGGAGGTGTTTGAGGGGAGGCTGAACAAGAGCTGCTCTTCCAAGAGGTACTTACTTACCTTCTGTCAGAGCAATGCAGTGTTGGCTCCTGTTGGTACAGAAGAGCAGTGCCAAGTGTGGGCTTGGTATGGGTTCTCAGAATTGTAAATGTTGCTCTTGGAACTCAAGGGATGAAACCCTTGGATTATTCCTCTGCAGTTGGTGACTTGTCCTAGATTATGACTTTACCTTTCCATCTCCATCTCTTGATTGTTCCTTTCTAAAATGGGGCAGTTCTGTAAAGGCTAAGACTACCTAGATAGAGTGTTATTAAACATCAACATCCAAAAGCTCAGGAATGAATTCTGGTGAGTACAATAGTCTATTGTCACGTGATTTTCTTGAGTCACCTGCAAAGTGTGTCCCTTTGGGGTTGTGAGGACACTCTGGCAAAGTTGTTTCCTTACTGCAAATGGGGAAATTTGCTGACCACGTCCAACCTCAAAGTAGAAGTTAAATTAACACCAAACTAGTGATCAATCCAAGCCATCACTACAAGCAAATCCAAACCAAACTAGTTTCTAAGTTTATGTGATTCTGTGGATGATGTTTGGAATTGTTTTGTCACCATGGCTGTGAATTTTTGAAATAATGCTGACATGTTTGTTTGTTTTTAATTGTAGTTGTTGTGGGGTTTTTTTTACTGCTGTGATATCCATGAAATGGAGTGTTTGTGCTGTAGTCACAGCACTCTTCATGGCCTCTGATTTTAGGGGTTGAAACTTCTGAGGCTGCTTTAGGTTTATTTGGCATTGCCAAAGATAGGAAAGTGCTGTCTGCACAAAAGGCCGTGGTGCTTAGGTTTTATTTGGGTATAGTGTACTATGTTTATTAAGCTATTGACCAAATTAAGCTGCCCCATGGAAGTTGGTGGTTTCTTCACAGGTTTTGCACCCAAATGCTTTCTCAACCGAGTGCTAAATTCTGTTAAAATGTAGCTTTTCATGTCCATTTCAGAAGTTATAAATGTTTTCTCAACAGAGTGCTAAATTCTGTTAATATGTCGCTTTTCATGTCCATTTTAAAAGTTATAATTCAATCAGGGTCCAACCTGTTACTTTGAGATCTTAAAAGGCTTCAAATAGTGTAGAGAATCCCTTAGAGATGGGGAAAGCTGAAAGAAATAGTTTCAAGAAAACGAAACCTCAAAACTACCTGCAGCTTTTGAAGTGCTATGCAAATGTTACAGTTCTGGTCGCTCATAAATATTTTTTTTAAAGAAGTCCTCTATTCTTCAGGGCCTTGTTTCCACAGTGTCATCTGCAGCTGAAGTGACTTAGGGACTTTGATTGTTTTGCATTATGCTTCAATCTGACCTCTTAAAGGTGCCTGTCCGTTTTTAGGTATTCCAAATGAACTGGAAAATGAGTGGTATACGTTGGTTCGAAATAGTGTGTTAGTGGTGGTGGGCAGGGGGGACAACACAAAAAAACCCTGTGCTTTGTGCTCAGCAGTTCTTAGGAAGTCGTGAGGTGGCAAAGTGTTTGACTTCCCTGGCCTGCAGGAAGGTGTTTGTGCTGCCAGCCCCGGTGCCAGCTGCAGGCTGGTGCCCCAAACCGCCTGTCCCTGCCCTCCTGCCAGATGTTACTCAGCCAGGAAACAGCATCCTGGGGGTTTTCCTTCATGCACTGCTGTTCCTGTCAGCTGGAAAGGTTCATGCCCGTTTTTTCAGTGTTTAAGCAGCCCTGGTTGGTTCGATTTTTGTGGAGGGTTTTTTTTTTGTTTGTTTGTTTGTTTGCTAGTTTTGTTTTTCTATAATACAGGAAGGGCTGCTTTCACGTGCAGGTAGCATTTGTCTAAACTGGTTTCCTAACCATTCCTGTATCTGGCATTATTGTGTGACTAGTGCCTAAACATCCTTTAATGTGACATTTAATAGTGTAGATTGTGAGCACAGGAGCCAGAAATTTTAAAAGAACTTTAAAGATTCCCTTTATATTTTTATTTTTACCTTTGTATTCCTGTAAATTTTGAAATGTTTGATTTTCTTCTTCTTTCCTTTGCTGGTTTTTGATGGCTTTTCTATTGCTTTGTCTTCTCCTGCTGTATATTGTAGCTTCCAAAGGGCTTTTTAAAGTACCTTTGGAGGCTCTTGGGTGACTCCTCATAGGAAAATAAGGAGCTGTGGAAGAGAAGAAAATGAAAGAGAAGCTTTTTCTAAAGATGTGCTTTTTGGTAACCATAGCTCCTGGTTTTTCTCCTCATTTTTGTACCTTCAGTAGCCAAATAACTCCTTTCTTCTATTTATACAACAGTTGATTTTCTTTTTTATCGGTAGAAACTAAAAGTTTTACATTTCATTTCAGCATTCAGTTTGAAAAGGGTGAAAGGTGTGAATATTTAATGTGCAAGTTATGTGAGGTAATGACTTGCTGTTTGATCAGACTCCTCTCAGTCTGGTGGGGTTGGATCTTTCCAGAGACTGGCGAATAGGGGGTGAAAGGACTAAGGGTTCATTTCTTTGGAGCCCCACTGTCAGTATTTAAGACCAGTAAGAGTGTGTAATAAGCTCAAAACAGTTGTATAATGCTACAATTCCATGATAAAAGCAGTTGCATTAGAAAGGGATCCTGGTCATACATGATGTAATCTTTAGACTTTAATCATTTACTGCTGAGAATAAAGTATTTTTCATTAGAAATTACTTCTTAGAGTAAGACTTGCTCTGCAGTCACAGGACTTTCACAAGAAGCATCGAATTGAAAGTGGTTATTTCCATGGAAGTTGAAAGTTACTATTTCCATGGAAGTTGGAATTTACTTCTGTAAAAGTATAGCCAGAATTGCAGTGGCAACCCTCCTGCTGCTGCTGCAGGTAAATATATAAAACAAATATGCCAAAGATGAGAATTTTGGCAGCAGACACTGTGTACAGAGGAGGAAAAGCAAACCTCTCTTCAGATTTTTCAGATGGCTCTCAGCCCAGATTCACACCCAACCTGACCAAAGGGTTCATATTTTCCAGTGAATATTAGAAACACTCAAAACCCTGGACAGAAATTAAGATTATCAAGATGTGTGATTTAAATGTGTAAGGAGATGTTGTGGTGAAATTCTTGGCTTAATCAGACTGAGGAAGTTTAAAGAATGTTTAAGCAAGATAGCTTTTAAAAAAAATAAACCAAACATATGAATTTATGAGTTTATGACAGTATAATTTAATCTATGCATTTTTTTAATTGCACTTTAGAGGACTCCAGTAATTCTCAGGAATTTGCTGCTCTGGTTTGATAGTCCCATTCTCTGTGTTTTTACTGTAGCTGTCAGGGAATGCCAGTTCTGTGGCCTGCATAACTGTTGCACATTGCTGTGTACACTTAATCCTAACTTTTTTTTATTATTATTCTGGCTGTTTTTAAAAGAACAATTTGGGTTGTCTGTGGGTGTTTTCTTTTAAAATTATCCATTGGTAATGAATAACTAAAATGCTAGGAAGAAATCCATTTTTCCTCCAATGTGCTCTCTTGAGGATGCTTTGCTGCAAATACTTTGGATCACAGCAAATACTTCCTTGTAGCAACAGCTATAGCAGCAGTAATATAATCTGAAATGTTTCTGTTCCAGTGGGTTTTATTCGTCTCAAGCAAAGTTGTAGGTCTGCTGTGCTAAATGTTGTGTATAACAGTGGTTATTTCTGGCCCCAAGGTTATGGAAAAGATTAATAATGTGTGTTAAACACGCAAGCAGTTGAATATTGTGTGGGAAGCTCAGATGGATGCTTGCATAAGAATTTCTGATCATGGCAGGTTGTAAGGAGGAAAAAGGACTGGACACAGTTTTCACCAGCTAGTTGGTCACTGAGGAACATCAGAAAAAAGTCTTAGAATGGAGAAGTTCTGAGAGAGAAGGAAAATGAAAATGTTGTCTTATATTTTTCCTCAGATAAGGGACATTTCCTATGAGTAAGAATCATCTTGGAGATGGACAGTGGAGGCTCTAATCAGTGTCAAAGCAGATAACAAGATCAGGTAGGGGAAGGCTGAAGTTTTTAAAAAGCCTAAAGATTGATTGTATTTGGGGAAAGAAAAGGAAGAAGAGATGGATTGAAGTAATGAATCAAGAAGATAAATTCCTTGCTCTTTTGTCCAACTGTCTTTGGATAGACATCCTCTGGGGAAGTTTAAATCTCTATATGAAAAGATTCAATGTCACAAGGAGCTCTTCACTTGCTGTTTCTCCTCTTGGCAAGTGGGAAAAGCAGGCTCTTTCCGTGTTCCCTGCTAACTTCTGCCAACTGAGTGAGCCTGTTGAAAAGATTGATTGTGGGCTAGGAAGGCAGTTTAAGACCTGGAATAATTCTTTTCATGGAAGTGAACAAGTTTCACATTTTGGAGAGGGTGCTTTGCAAAAATCAGTGAAGCACCTTCAAAGGAAGGTCTTGATTTGTGCTGTTTTAACTTAAGACCACTCCTCTCTTTTCTTATTTTTTTTTTCTTTTTCCAAGTACTTGTCACGTGAAGCTTTTCAATACTGAATTGTGCTGGTTGCTTAAGAGGGGAGAGCTTAGAAAAACACCCACGAGTGTAGAACCTGACCTAGTGGCTGTCCTCACTTCTTACTGTTTTATTCAACTAAATGCATCTGTTACATCCCTGATACTTGTGCAGATGAAATATGAGTCCCACATTTAGTCCACTGAACACACACTTTGCTTGTGACAGTCTTTGTGTACAAGAAAGGATGTGATCACAGCGGCTCAGTTTAGAAAGACCGTAGGGGAGGAAATGGGAAACAAATCTTTTAAAAACAATACTAAACTTTTTCTTACTTGCTTTGGTCTCTCGGTTTTTGGTGTGGTGCAGAGGAACAATGGCACGTTTTGCTGTAACCTGTTAAGCATTAGGTGGCAGTAGCGTGTTGTATTTGGCGGCCGCTTTGTCGTCTGGGTTTTATCTCCTGGTGTCTTTAGTGCAGTGTCATAAATGGAGAAAACGTGTATTTCGTTTCTTTTGGTTATTATAAAATGCTGATTTATGGTTGTTGTGACTGTCTGTGACTGTAAGGGCAGCTGTTTGGATCTTGCATGCATAGGTGGGATTAGCATGCTTGTAGTATCTGCACAGTATTCATGACTTATTTTCTGGTCCATAGTATCTAACAGTGGTAACATTAACTACAGATATTCTGATGATAAATATGGTGTTAATGGCCAAGTGAGTTTAGTTTTGCAGCCTTCACTTTTCCATAAGCTGTTACCATTTCTAAAATTAATATAGCCTGTTAGAGGAAGCAGATTTGTGGAAGTTTTTTGCTTGTGTTTACTCTTTATTCTTAGATAAAAAGAAGCTTAGGCTCAAGAGAATGTTGGTAGGAACATAATTAACCTTTCAGCACAGTGATGTTATTGTCACTCCAGATCTTGGACCAGTGCAGTTACCTTGTGACCCTTTTGGAGGGTGTTTTTTCCCTTCATCCTTGTTTCTCACAGGTAAAGGATCCCAAGGATTTCGGAACTGGTGTTGCATTGTATTAATTGGGCAGGATGATCAGTTAATAGCAGAAGAGCAGGAAAGTGTTGACAGAACATGCCATCTAATTAGTACCTGATGGACCATGTAGGCCACAGAGCCCAGAGTGTGGTGTCACTTCAGGGTGGCAACTAGACAAGACCTTTATATGCAAAACAGGCCTGTGGAAAAGCCAAGGATGGAAGTCGGGATTGCTGGAATATTTCACTTTCCAGCTTGGGGAAAGCTGAGGATACTCAATGAAGGAGGAGCACATAGCAAATTATCAACCCTATGTTTTGTGCAAGTCTTGCTCTTAAGTCAGGTTACCTTTTGTTTGTTTAGGTCTTTTTTTAATGTAAGAGGTGATCTACAAATAGTTGGTTTTTTTAATAAAACTGCATTTTTTCTCTCTTTTTTTTTTTTTTTTTTTTTTTGGAGTAGTAAGAGAGAAATACTTGGACAGGAAGATTTCCTGATGGATCATGTGATACAGTGTTGAACAAAACCATTCTAAGTTAAGAGCAGCACCAGAATGTTTTAGGGTTCCACCCTCACTGGTTTTCGATTATACTGTTGCGTTTAAGAGTTTTTCAGTTGAAACTTAAGTCTTTCCAAATTGAAAAAAAGCACTTTCTATCTAGCAAGGTAATATGCCAGAATTATTTAGTCACTGGTAATTAGTGGGGTTTTCCCCAATCATTTTTATAAATATATTGGTAATGAATTAATACTCTTCGTTCAGAAATTCTCCTTCCTCCAGTGATACAAGTTTAATGTTTACATGTTTAAAACAAAGATTTTTTTCAAAATCAACTCATTTTTGCATGCAGCGTAAACTTTTTTGTTTTGCTGAAATAAACCCTTCTTGTTTCAGAATACTTTTATTGAATAAATAACCTTTTTAGGGGGGGGAGGGTAAAATAGTGTAGTTTTTCACTCTACCCTAATTTTATGAGTTCAGCTGGTGAAGTTGGAAAATGGCTTCTTTCTGTGACCTTTCAGTGAGTGCCACAGGGTGGGGGCCAAGTGCATGTTTGTCACTTTTTTCCTTGCTCATCACAGGTGGCCAAAACGTGCTTCTCTTAAATTTCAGTAGCCAAAAATTCAAATTTCGGTTTAATAAATGAATTTCTAATTTGACCTGTGTTCTGATTTAAAATCCATCACAGAGTGGATTCTGCAAGGAGGAGTTCAGCCCCAAAGCACAGCAGCCGGTCTGGCTGGAGTCTGATCTGTATTTGATGCCCATAACCAGAATAAATGATCATTTGGAGACGTTGTGCTTGATTGCTCAGACATAGCTGACACATCCCTGGCGTGGGTAATACCAGATATGGGTGTTAATGCTATTACATGCTGATAGGGATTTGTGGCCTAAACTATTCAGTGTGAAATGTGTGCAAAATTAGCCAAAGTGTAAACTTTAAGTGTAATTATATAGCTCTTGGAGTGTTGTATATAGTTTTAGAAAGGGGAAGAATGCCCCACTAAGCTTAACCGTCCACACTTGATTCCAGAGTTATGGGAAGGTGAGGACTGGACACTGTCTTTTTGTGGAGAGAGAGAAAAAAATTGAGTGCAAGCACAGAGAATGTCAGCCTACTGTACTATTTTGACTTTTGAAATTATTTAGAGCACTTGTCGATTTCTTAGATACTTACATGGTTTAAATACTGTGGTCACATGGCCAGTTTAAGGAATTTTGGTTTAGGGATTGCAGTTGCTTTCTTACAAAAACGTGTCCTCGTGGTCTGTAAATAACCAGAGAAATGGATGCAATTATATGACCCAGTCCAGCCCTTGTTTAGCAGTTAATTTCTCCAGATTTCTGTGAGCATTTGTTCCGACCTACACAGATTTGGTTGTTGGTTTAAATCTAGCCAAGGCTGGTGGTGTCTTAATTGCTACCACAGAGCAACCATTTGGCCTGTGCGAGATGAATGTTGTCAAGGTACCTTCTGCAAGGCGGACATTCATCCACTGGGAATGTATCAAGAAAGTTTTCATTAATTGGTCCCTTTGTTGGCATTTGTGGCAGAGCAGCCAAAAACTGAGTATGAACAGACACTGTGTCAAGGGGTGAGATTTATTGGCAAGTCCCACAAAAAACTGGTATTTACTACATATATTGTGAGCGGGGGCAAAGGGAGTTTCCTCCTAAGAACAGCCTGGCGTTAAAGTTACCCAGATTTCTTCATTTTTTTTTAATTTTATTTAAAGGCAGGGAAATGTAACAAGAATTCAGAATCAATTGGAAGTTAAATAGGAAATAGCTGGTTAATATTTTTCTTCTTAATGTTGACTGTCTTGCAGCTTCTCTTTTAATACAATGTGAAGTGTTGTGATGAGCTGTGTAGTGTACAGACAGATTTGCATGGACCTGTGAATACTTCTGTCAAATGAGAACACTTGACAGTTTTTGTCCTGCCTTCATTAGCTTAACCTGTAGATAAAACAATTACAGTTGATAACATATAAATGTTGCATAAAGCATGAAAAATGTTTTTAAATGTAGTTTCCAATTTTGCTACTTTTGTTTTCATGTTAACTTACACATTTTGGTCTTGTTGCTTTGTTAAAAGGGTGCACTTCATTATATTGCAAGGGACATACTGGTAATGATTTGTGCATTTTTGTCCCAGTGCAACACACTTGTTTGTTGCTAAACTTTGTACAGACTGTCTGCATTAGGCTTTCTGTTCTGCTTGCTTAGGCCAATTTCGTCTTTGAAAGAATTTTAACTTCTTTATATCATAGTGAGTTATAAATAAAATAATAATTTAGACCTATTAACCAAATTGTCTTATGTTGACTCTGAGGGAGAATTCTGATTTTGAAATTTGAATGTATTGCCTGTTCAATATTGAGCTTTGATGCGAGAATAAATAGATTGAACCTCCAAATACTGATAATGTGATTTCTAAAAGTGCTTAGTGTTAATCTGTGCAGTTTCATTCTGTTGGGTTCCCAGCCATGAGTCTGGAAATGTTGTTGGAAAATAATGGCTTGGGTTTCTCTCTTCATCCAGCTGCTTCCAGTGTTTCCCCTCTCCTCATCCTTTTCCTCTTCTGAGCAGCAGAGTATCCAGGTCTCGTGGCCACTCCCTGTCACTGTCAGTGGCAGTGGGTGTCAGTGCTGTGTCCTGCTGTTATCCCCTACTATCCCATGCTTTCACTTCTGCCCTGTTAACCCAACCAACCCCTTGCACACCTGTTTCATGACTTTTACCTCTTCTGTTTGCAGTTTTAATTCACTTCTTTCAGTCCTCAAAAATGGTGCCTTCACCAGATGAAGCAGTGAAATTTGGGTTGAGTTTCTCTTCCCTGACCCTCACCGATTGTCTTTCATCACTGCTTATTCTTTTAATATAAATACACATCTGTTTACAGTTTCTGCAAACTTTTTACAAATTCCAGGAGGTGTTGTAGTATAGGTAGTGAACACTGTGGCTTCCAGTTACTTTTACAATTTAAAAAAAAGAAAAGGTAATTAATACTTGGCTGGAAATCACACTTGTAGCAGCATTACATGGATAAAATACTGTCAAGCTACAAAACTACTGTAGCTACTGCGAGATGAGATGCCTTACATGGAGAAAGGGAGAAGGATGCTAAGAGATACTAAGTTAATTTGAGATGTTAATATTCTATCATTTATTCTTATTTAAAGCTTAGATTTAGTCATTCAATATAGTTCCTTCCAAAGCACAACTACTTGGATGGATCTAAGTAATCATCTGGTAAAATCCTACTTTACTGTAAAATCCTTGCTTTACTCAGGAAGATAGGGCACATCTCCACCTTTAAACATATCCCTTGTTCCAATATAGGCACACATCCCCTTTGGAAATAAAGCAGGAATTCAAGACTTGTCAGTTGAGTTTAGACTGTAGATAATTTCAGAGTTAAAAATCTTTAATAAATTGGATAGGTTAGAAATTTCCTCTGCTCTAACTGTTGGTAATAGTGACTACTTAATGGTTACTTTATGACTTATGATAGTAAGTCCAGAATAGTACTGAATACTTCTGAATTTTGAGCTCTGATGGTTTCCTCTTTGTTCTGTACCTCTCTTTACTTTTGAGTTTTAGAACCTTAATAATAGGGGGTGGAAGGGCGGAATCTAAAAGGTCCATAAAGAAAATTTTAGAAGTCTGAAAATACTTCTCCAAAACAATTGTCTCAGGAGAGAAAATCGAGGATTTTATGCAGCCATATCTGGTTCATCCTTTTTATATTACTTTTTATTTTCTGCTGAAGATTTCTGCAAACACTTGACAGCTTTGCATAAAATATTAGAAAGTAGGAAAGAAAAGATATTGGAAAGTAGGAAAGACAAAGCTGTAGAAAGTGGAGAGTACTCCTTAGTTCATCATGGAAAAACAATAGAGCTGATCTCCCTTCAGTTTCCTCAGTCAGAAAAAAAAGAAAGTTTACATTTTAAATAGGTTTGCTTAAAAGCCGTGTCATTTCAGCAGGAAGTTTTTTACAGTTATCTGTGAAATACAAAGTAGTAGATGAAAGCATTATTCCTTAACTTTTTCATAAGTTAAATAAAATTTGGAAGCGGTAGTAGTTTTCATAGAAAATAAAACCTCTTGATTTGATGTGTGGAATTAGAGATGTGGTGCATCTTTGGTCTTTGAAGTGAGTATCCTTTATACACAAGGCGAAATAGCCACGGTAATGTACTATTTGAGAAGGGAAAGTAATTTTTTAACCTCTTCTAAATAATCAGGCCTTTCAATCTGGCATGTGGAAAAGCAGTTATGGGTAAAAATAGTTATATTAAGAGGTTTGCTTATCATGTATTCCACAGTTTAGCAAGAGATTACAGATTTAGTGTAAACCTTCTGCCTTTGTGCCTCCCCCTCCCCTCCCAACGAGCCGTGTTAAGTTGATTCTCGCTGGGCGCCGTAAATGTCTTCTGAGAAATACGTTCATGAGCACCAGTAAGAAACGTACATTAAATTGATTTAACTGGAGGGTTTCTGCTTGCTAATTTGAATTTGATTAAAATCAGTCAACCCCGGTAGATTTATGGCACGAAGTTAAGGAAGTCGCCCAAGTGTCGGGAGGACGGGGCCCTTCGCGCGTCACTGCGGGGCCGGAGCTGCTCAACCAGAGCTCAAACAGCTTCTCATCCTGTGGTGGGAGAGTTCTTAGGGTCCATTGATGTGTCACTGAGGTCTAACACCATTACAGGTATTAATAGTGGCCGTATTAATTTCCAGGGATTGATTTTGGCAATTCCTGAAGCGCAGAAGGGTCCGAATTCCATGGAGTATAAAGCAGGGAGGAGCGCAGAGTGTAGTAGTTGAGTGTGCTGTGGTGTGTTCCAAATTCTTGTACACGCCCTGTGCGTGGAAGGCTAATTGTAACATTTTTTGTAAGAAAGCAATTACAATCCCTAAACCAAAATTCCTTAAACTGGCCACGTGACCACAGCACTTAAGCCACATCTATAAGTACCTAAGAAATCAACAACTACTCTAAATAACTTCAAAAGTCAAAATAGTACAGTAGGCCGACATTCTCTATGCTTGTACTCAATTTTTCTGTCTCTTCACAAAAAGACAGTGTTCAGTCCTCATCTTCCCATACCTTTGGAATCAACTGTGGACAATGTACAAGTAAGAATATCATAAATAAAATGGATGTTTTGGAAGTCAAAGAATTTTCACAGAGCCTACGCCTTTAATTATTTGGTGAACGTAACAACATTAACACCTTTTTTCTGAGACAGAAAAGGTTCGTTTTCTTGCTTTTTCTTTATTCAGTAGCAGGTATCAAAGGCAGCAGATGAGCATACTGAAATACAATTAATTTACCTAAAAAGTTGTCCATGAAAAATTTCTTAATTTTCTAGTACTTGTAGAACTCTGAACTGAACCTGTATCTGTTTTTTAGAGCATGTTTGCCGGGTGATACCTTGTTTCTCACTGTATCCAACCTGCTGAAAAGTACAGTCTGATGGATATTAAAAATAAAGACAGTTGAATACAGTTGTTTTATAAAGCTACAGTAATGATACTGTAATTGAAAAGGGCATGAGGTTAAGTTTGTGTTAGCCTGCTTTCCTGTTTCCCAAGGAAAATGTTTCCCATTTCACCCAGTCTCCAACAGATACTGTTTAAAGTGTGTTTTTCATTTGAGCTTTGAACTTCAAGGTTTTCAAATTTTGGACTTCAGGGTTTTCAAATTTTGGACTTCAGGGTTTTCAAATTTTGGACTTCAGGGTTTTCAAATTTTGGACTTCAGGGTTTTCAAATTTTGGACTTCAGGGTTTTCAAATTTTGGACTTCAGGGTTTTCAAATTTTGGACTTCAAGGTTTTCAGATTTTGGACTTCAAGGTTTTCAAATTTTGTTGGTGATTTCAACAGCTAAAGCAATTGAAAACCCTAAGAATTTGGTTTTGAATAACTCTTGGACCAAGAACCGGAGTCCTCAAGAAATACTGTGACAATATGACATTGAAGATAAACATCAGGGGAGGGAGCAGTAGTATTGTGTGTGTGTGGAAGGTAAATTTTTATAGGTAACAGATGAACTAAAAATACATTTCCATGATCAATTGGTTTACTTTTTAACATTCACAGTAACTGCAAAGCATCATATTATATGAAGTGATATATGATGTAAAGTGATATAAATTCCAGACAGTCTTTAGTAATGGAGGACAGTTAGCAAATTACTTCTAGTACAGGTATAATAAAGGAAAAATAGCTTGGGCATATATCTCCAACCTTCTTCCTTTTCCCTTGCCTCTGTTGGACTTGGGAAAAGATGCTTTATTGTTTTTATGAAGTCCTATTAAATAATAACGTGTTAGTAAAAATTAGTTAGTGTTAGTAAAAATTATTTTTGGACACGGTGCTCGGGATGAGTGCTCAGCCAAAAGCTATTTTTGTGGAAGTATTGCTGCTTAAAATTGTTACCCATATGCAGCTGGAAAGATTGAAATGCATCCAGTAACGTGGCTGAGAGCGTTGCTCGGGCGGTGGGTGTGAGTGACACGGAGATAATTTGCGCGGCTTTTGAGAAGTGATATGGCAGGAGACACGGAGGGGCTCTAACATTTGGAGTAAGAACTTACAACTGGCTGCACGGAGGGGGAGATGAGCAGTAGTTCAGAGTGAGTAGAAGGAGGTAGGTCGAGTAGAAAACAGGCCTGTCTGCTTTCATTACGGAGCTCGTGCGTGGTGGCGGCTGAGATTAACCCAGAAATATAAGGCTGGATGGGAAAAGGGGAGGAGACCAGAAACGTCCATCATGTGTCACCTCCCTCAACACCAGAGCAAACCCCTGGCTCTGCTGAGGCAGCTGCTCTGGGAGGAGAGGGAGCAGCACCAGAAGCAAGGATGTGGTGACCAAGAAGGAGGGAAGAGACAAAAAAAAGAGCGTGGCCAGTTGATGTCTGAAGGGTTAATGGAGGACATTTGAGTGCCACCTCTGAACTTCAGTACTCTGTGTCCGAGCTGGCTGAACAGGGTCTGAAACAGCTGCAGAGAGGACACCTCATTGGTTGTCTTGGAGAGGAAAGAAGGGCATGGGAAGTTGAACCAAGACTGGATTTTTGCTAGAAACAAGCGTTCTTGGCTTTTGATCAGCGAGCTGGAGAGTGGGAAAAGTCAGTCAGAGCAGGTACATAACAAAGTCAGATGAGATGGGATCACTGGGATTAAAAAAAAAAAAAAAAGGAGGAAGATTAGAGTAAAGTAGCTGAGGTTTGAGGATTTTTCTTAGTGTAGATGTAGTCTGCTAAAGGCATTAGATGGCAATAGAGGAAAAAACCCAACAGAGGAAGGAGCAAATAAGTTCAGAAAGCTTGGAGACCAAAATGGAGACAAATAGATAAACACAGAAATGTGTTTTAATTAGTAGGTCCCCTACAATGTAGTTGACACTAGTTACATGAAATTGTATCTTTCTAATATAAAATAAAGATTTTAAATTTTCCAAATCTATAGGAAAGGAGTTAAAAGCTAAACCCATCAGATGAGGTTTTGGTACAACAAAGGAGAAGTGTGACCAATTTTGTGGGAGTGTTTTCTCAATGTTCTTGGCAGGAGAGAAGCCAGTATTCCTAGTTCTGCTGTGGGCAATTGGTCAGTAATGTTTCCATGTATTTGTAAGAAGCTGATCTGAGGAGGTGTGGTCTTTGTGGCCAATCCAAACATCTGAGTGTTATCTATTTAGAATAGAATGACTAAATGCAATGACCAAATGTTTTTGGTCATTTTTGCACCTTAGACTTTTGTCATCTTCAGTTGGGGAGATAGAAGAGGGGTCCCTAAGGGATGAACCTTTGTGGATCACAACTGTACTTCAGCCATATTTTCAGCACGTGTGAAGTTCAGTCTCGAATACAGAGGAGAAGTGGTCCTTTTACATTTTGGATTTTATCAAGCACACATGATGTTAGCACTCTCTTCTTTCCTTTCCAAAATTATTTATAAACTAAGTCAGAGAAATTCATTTTATCAGAAATCTGCTTAAACACTTGTAGAACAGGTGTTCTGAGTTTCAGTGCCCCAACTGGTGTCAGTGTAAAGGGTGGTTGCAGCTCCAGGATAAGGGATATCTTGGTTTATAACATAGTTATCAGCTGATAGTCACGATTATATTGCAACTACCTCATTTTAAATGCTGATTCCTGTTGGTCCATCACTTAGACTGAGCAATTTAAAATATCCAAAAAGATTATTGGCGTTGAATTAAACTTACAGGACGGTGGAGCTTTGAGGGTTCCTTTTCAGTAGACATTTGAACCACAAGTCAGAGTGTTCTGCTCAGAGCAAATGGTAAAGAAAATGTGTTACTATTTTAATTATTATTGCCTGTTTAACGCGGGATTTCTTGCAGCCATGTCCTTGAATAACCATTTCTTAACTAAAATGACACAATTCTGTAACCAGTGATCCGTGACTTTAAATATTTGGAAGGGCTATTGATTCGCTGAACTGGAAGAAATTAAAGATGTTGAAGCATATTTTCAAAAGGAAAAATTACATGTAATATAAATTATATTTGATCACGTATATTTTATTTACCGTTTAAGTCCCAAAAAAAGCTCGGCACATGTAATGCAGCATTCGGTTTATCTGCAATAGCCTTAACTAAACACTGGTGGGTTTGTTTAAACCAGCTCTGTGTGGTGGTACCAGAGCTCCCAGCACCTCCAGCACCTCCTCTTGCTCCTGTGTCGTGGTCCTCTGCAGGTACCTATCTCTGTTTGGGGTAGGTAAATTGCCCATAAGACCAACGATTCCATCAGCAAATTATCCAGAAAATGCCGTCAGTGCTCGTGGTGACATTTGTGCCACCGGTGGTTCCGTTGCCGTTCCAGTGGGCTGATTAAATTGGCAGCTTCCTCTTGTGCCCGGCGCCGCCGTCCACCTTCCTTTGGCACCTCAGCCCAGACCCTCTCCTTTCCTCTGTCCTTCTAACTGAATATCAAATGCGTTATTGATTGCTGCTCTCCCACCCTCCTCACTTCCACTCCCCTCAACTTTCTCATCTTTTTCTTTTTTTTTTTTTTCCCCCCTTTTGATTGGCAGTATCACCCAGACAAGCAGGAGGCAGATGTGCCGGCAGGAGAAGTGGAGGAGCGCGTGCAGCGGTTCGTGGAAGTTGATCAAGCGTGGAAAATTCTAGGGAACGAAGAGACAAAAAAAGAGTATGACCTGCAGCGGCGTGGTAGGTTCCTGCCAAGGAGGGCTGTAGTGGCAGCAGCTCTTTAAATAAGCAGGGTCTGGGAGTGGTAGGTAGATGGTATTTTAAAATGCTGTTTGGTGCTGAACCGAATGTTTCTTTCGCTCTTGTCCTACTTTCAAACGTGGAAATCCATTATTTATAGCTTTTGCTCCACATACATTAGCTGCTGAAACCACTGAACGGCTCCCAACAAAACGTTAGGGGGCATTATTCCTAATAGCTTGGATTATTTTGAAATTTATACTGATTGCAGGCCTTAGCCCTTTTTATTTTATGAAGGTAGCTTCATTAATTGTTCTTACTTTCAAGTCTTGTACTCCATTTTGTTGCAGTGTCTTAGATATGCATTAATCCAAGTGTTCACTGCGTATGGGTTTATAACCACTTCAGAATCATTAGGACTCATCCTTTTCCGTTGTGTGTGTGTTACAGTAGCTTTCATAATTCATTTGTAGTCTAAACTAGTCCTTTTAAAGCAGGTTTATAAATAATATTCCAATATAACACATTAACTAGGCAGCTCTAGCATGCCTTTCTTTTTATACCTCTCAGAAAATAGCTTCTTAAAACAGTGACAGGCTGTTGTGAGAAAGAAAGGGGGGAAATGTAGGTCAGGTCTGTCACACATGGGCTACCATTACATGAAGTGATAGGCTGTCTTTCTGCTCTGGCCTCAGGATAGGAGTCCCTCAGCCTTCCATTAGAACCTTCAATAAATGTATATCCACCCTACATGTTAATGGGGGGAGTCAATAATAGTGTCTTGCCTGTGGGGAAAACACTCGGTCGCACTCGGCAGCAACACACTCGGCTCCAGCATTGACGTGTAGCCACCACCACTTCTGAATGTGTCTGATAAAAGCCCACTGTCTCTGCAGCTTGTTATTGAATTCTCTGCCATTGTCCATTGGCACACCATCAGACCTTTCTCTCTTGTGCTGATTTTTTAACTCCCCTGCCGCCGCGCGGGCCGGGACTCGGAGACACAAAGCCGTAGTCATCCCGCAGATACGCATCGCTGCGGGAGAAAGAGAGGGACACAGAATTGTGTATCCACAGGAGGAATCCTCCAGTTAAATCATCTTGCACTTCAGGCTTCGTGTGGGTTTGGGAAAAGAGGGGGGGGGCAGGGCTGAAAACAGAGTGGTCGAATAAATATTTTAGAAGAACGGAAAAAAAATTGGATCTTGTGCTGATTTGTTATGTGAACAGCGTTAAGATCAGACTGGGATAATTTTTTCATCTCAGCTATTTTTTCATCTCTTTGATGCCAGAACAGGAATTCCTGCTGCCCAGTGCTCTCATCCTGTTGTACTCTTAGCATTGTAACGTTGGCTGTGTCTTCTGTTTTCACAAATTGCACATGCACGGGAAAAAAGAAATTAGAGATTAAGTGAGGAGTCTTTCCTGTATCTAGTGGGTTTTACCTAAAGCTTAAATCCAGACTATGAAGTTCCATTTTGCTTGGGTCAGGTTAATCCACTGAAGTAGAGCTACATCAAGGTATTAATCAATTAGTTTGTTTTCCCTTGGAATTTAAGGACATTGCTATAAATTAGTTTTGACAAAACTTATTCTAGAGTAACTTGAAGATTACCAATATTTTCTGAGATTCTTTTGCATCCAGATGAGCTCTTCAAAAAACCATCTCCAGATTCTGGATAAGAGACTTAGTTAATAGTCTCTTACAGAAATAAAGAGAACATGTTGTACCTTTATTTTTGCTGATATTTGGTAATGGGATTGTAATGGGATTGATGTGTTTTATCACAGAGGGTCCCAGTGTTCCAGACTGAGCCACACATAACATACATGTGCAGCGTCCCTGCATTCTTTCCAGCATGTTCCCTGGCAGCAGAATGATGGTGAAATAAATTCTAGTTCTTTGAATGCCTGTCAAGCTGCTTCTGAAGTCATGATTCTAGACAAATTCTGTAAACACTGCCATAAAAGCTCACACAAACAAAGGGATGGAGACAGCAGCTAAGGGGAATAGTGATGGGAGAGATAATAGAGCAAGTTAGTAAGATGCAAAGGAAGCCTAGGAAGCAGGATCTGAAGGATGCCAGTGTGAGTGTGTGTGGCTGCCCATCAGCAGGAAGCTCTTTGCACTGGAGTCTTTTCCCCATTTCACAGATTGTTGATTTGTATGTACCTTCTTGTGCTATACTAACTAAATCTTAATTACTTGGCTCAGAAATCCAGTAGCCAGAGAAGTTCCAAGAAGCTGAAATTCTGTGAGGCTCTATGGTTTTGATTTTCTTTTTGTTTGAATTGCTGAATGTGCTTTTATATCTTAATACTGCTTTTCTCTGAAGGTTTCCCAATAATCTCCTAATTTTTTTGTGCCTTCAGGCCACAGTATCAAACGGGAAGGGACAAACCACAAACTGTGTAGAGGTTTGGCTCAAATATTTATCCAGGCATTTCTGATCTGGAAATCTTATGAGAACTGCCTCTTTGTATGTGGGAAAACTTTTCCAATTCATTATTTTATCATATAAGAATTATAATGGGGAATCTTTTGCTTGCAGTCCCTGTGAAAAATTTGGAGGGTGGAAGAAAAGCTGCTTAACAATTTACCTATTAAGACTAGACTTCTTTTTTTTTGTCAACCAATTTTCTTCTCAGATTTTTCCATTCTTTGTTCAGTATCCCATTTTAAAAAAAGATGAATATGCAGTTAAAATCAAGCTTGGCACTGATCATTACCAAAAGGTTTTCAGTGAGTGGAAAAAAACCTGTTTTACAGTTTCATATTAGGAGTCATCTGAACCCTGAAAGTTCATGCTTTTGGGACACAGTTGGAAAGAAGAAAAACTTCTCACAGAATCACAGAGAATCATGTAGGCTGGAAGAGACCATCCTAGGTCATCTAGATCAATCTCCTACTTAAACCAAGTCCATGGATCAGTTGCTCAGACCCTTCTCCAGCCTGGTTTTAGTGTCTCCAAGGATGGAGCTTCTCGAGCTGCTCTGGGCAGCCTGTTCCAGTGCTGGAACACCCTCAGAGTAGAAAAACCAAACCCAACAAAAGAAAACCAAACCCCAAACCAACCAAAACATGTTCTTCTTCTATCAAGGCAGATATAAAGACTCTTCCTGCAACTTGTGCCTTTCCCTTTTCATCCTTCCTCTGTGCACCTCTGAGAAGTCTCCTCTCCACCCTCCTCTGTAGCAGCTGTGGGGAATGAGATGCCTGTGTTCTTGGGTGATGTGTCCCAGCCCCTGACCGTGCTGCCAGTCCAGTGAACTCACTCCCATATGGCAGGGCTCTGGACTGGGGACACCAAAACTGGACACAGGATTTCAGATGCAATTTCTTCAGTGGAGTAGAGAGGAAAAAAAAAAAATGCCTCCCTTGACCTGCTGGCTCTGCTCTTGCTCAACCAACCCCGTGTGGGGTTGGCCTTTCCCACAGGAGTGCCCTGCTGACTCCTGTTGAGCCTGATGTCCATCAGGACCCTCTGGTCCCTGTCTGGAAAACTGCTTTCCTGCCAGCTGTCTCCCAGCCTTTACTGGTGCATTAGATTATCCCATCCCAAAAGCAGGACTTAATCTTGGTTGAACCATTTGATGTCCCTGCCAGCCCATTCCTGTATCCTGTCGAGGTCCCTTTGAGTAGCAGCCCCGCAACTTTTGTGGGTTTTTGTTGACTTATGGACAAAGGAACTGTATGTAAACACTCACATTTTTAAGACAATAATACGAGTTAATTTTATGATTTAATTATTAGTGATTGATTTTTATGTTTTAATTATTAATGATTGAATGATTAACAGAAAGGTCACAAAATTAAATCAATAAATCGGTGACTTAGATTAATTTCTGATGATTAATGTAGCAAACAATTCAAAGCTAGTGATGGGATTGACACTAAAACCAGTTGCTTTGCATATGATTGTGGGTGGAAAAATTTAAGAATCTAGGGGCTTTTTCCATGTATGGCTCTCGTGAGGTTCTGTGAAGGATAATATGTTTTCACATGCTGATGGACACAGATGCCCATAAATCATAGAAGGCCTGGAAGGACCTTAATGACCATGCAGTTCCAACCCCCCTGACATGTGCAGGGACACCTTCCACTAGACCAGGTTGCTCAGACCCCCATCCAACCTGGCCTTGGACACTTCCAGGGATGGGGCATCCACAGCTTCTCTGGGCAACCTGTGCGAGGGCCTCACCACCCTCACAGTGAAGAATTTTTCCTAATATCTCATGTAAACCTGCTCTCTCTCAGTTTGAAGCAGTTTCCCCTTGTCCTAGGCCCTCGTAAAAAGTCCCTCTCCATCTTTCCTGTGGGCTCCAAGGGTTTATAGGGTGGGGGGCAGAATCACCAGGAGGAGTTTTCACATATCTGCACGTGCCTCCTTTTGATTTTCAATTTTTAAATTGCACTTCTAGAAAAATATGGTAAATGCAATTCTCATATGTGAGTAACATTCCAGTGCAATTTCCCTTTTGCTCCTGTGTAATTTTTTAGGCATAAGGAATTGCAGGAATAACTGGAATTGCCAGTGTTGCAGCTTGTGCCAGTTGCCCCTGAGAATGGATCTGCTTCCATCCTCTGTATCTTTCCATTAGGCAGCGAGGCACAACAAAAAATTCATAGTTAGGCTAAAATAGCTCATATTACAGTATCTGATCACTAATCCAGCTTTCTCTGACCATACCAGTGGTTTTTCTGTGTGCTAGGTTATCCTCTATAAGTCACAGAAGTGTATATTCCTTCTCCAGCCATGGATTTTACAGCAATAGACCCTCAGCTGGAGTACAAGCCTTTTAACTCTCTGGAGTTAAATCTCATCTGCTACAAGTGAAACAATATTTTTTTGGAATTTTTATAGCAAAAATATCTTTTTGTTATGAAAATTCTCAACACATTACTTTGTTTTCATTTTAAATTAATTAATATGTAGTTATTTTCAATTAAGTCAAAAGACTCAAACAATTGTTAAAAAACTGAAGAGCCTTTAGAAAAAATTGACTTCTGAAAACATAGAGGTTTTGAGTACTGTGGTGCTTTTGATGCTGAGCAAATACTATGAATGGTATTTGAATCTTGAACTTCTTTAATTATTTGTTTGGTTTGAAAAACAAATCCTAAGAATAAAGAGCTAGAAAAATCTTTCAAGTATTATGACTATTTTTACTATTACCATAAACTGTTAAAGGGCTTAAATTTCCATTTACTGCTTTGCAACCCTTTCCCTAAAACTCAGCCTCAAATAGCCCAAGAAATATTTATTGTATCCTCAAGTGAAACTTAAATACCTTTCCTCTTTTACACTTTCTGAATGACCCAGCAAGGGCTCTAGTAAAGCTTTACTGAACCAAGCTGCTAATAGTTATTTAATGTTGTTCTGTAGCCTGAAAGAATCTCAGTAGATTTTCCCTTTTAATCTCTTTGAATTGCAGGCTCATAAACCTCTCTGATGAGCCTGCCAGTGTTTTCTTAGATCCTGCAGTTGAGACAATGGAGCTGCAGAATCCTTTCACCTCTTGTTGTCAGCCAAATGCAATAGATGGCAAAGCCAGGCAGGCTGTGCTGCTGGGGAATTAAAAGTCCCTTTCAGGAGTTGTGCTGGATGAGCAGGGCTCCACATTTTTTTCCCTGTGTGTTCAGGGATGTGTTTCAGAAGGTACAGCTCTGTGCATGGAGTTGGACGGCGTGAGCTGATGTCACCTGTGACAATGCCAGTCTCCAATAACCCTCTCTGGCAAAGGAGTGACAGTGGGACACCAGTTCACTTCAGAGAACCCCTAAGGAGGGAGTTGTGGTTGTAATAACAGTGGTGTAGGTGAAATAAGGAAGGGCACAAGAAATAGGAGTTGCTGTGAGAGCCATTAGGTCGGATGTTCTGCTTGTAAGCTCCCCAAACTCGTACTGGGCTGTGCCTCTGCTTTTCAAGAAGTGGCCACATCTGTTTTTTGTTGCCTTAAGGTGTATTAGATTGGGTATTTACTAGAACTAGAAAATAAAAAAGCTTCGTCCAACTCTGGAAAATATGTTTCTCCTGCTTGAACCAGACGGGTAAATAAATGCAGTGTGCAAAACTGCCTGACAGGAGCAGCTCCTGGATTATGTGTGAAGTCAAGTCAAGAGTACTAATTGAAAATTTACATCTTTTGAGATAACCAGTAGGATTGTCAGACTTCATAGAATCACAGAATATGCTGAGTTGGAAGAGACCCATCAGAATCATTGAGTCCAACTCCTGGCCCTGCACAGGACACACACCCTGTGCCTGAGAGTGTTGTCCAAACACTTCTTGAACTCTGTCAGGCCTGGTGCTGTGACCACTGCCCTGGGGAGCCTGTTCAGTGCCCACCCACCCTCTGGGTAAAGAACCTTTTTCTAATACCCAACCTAAACCTGCCCTGTCACAACTTCAGGCCATTCCCTCGTGTCCTGTCACTGGTCACCAGAGAGGAGATCGGTGCCTGCCCCTCCTCTGCCCCTCACAAGAAGTTGTAACTGCAGTGAGGTCTCCCCTCAGTCTCCTCTCCTCTAGGCTGAGCACACCAAGTGCCCTCAGCCACTCCTCATATGGCATCTCCTCCAGACTCTTCACCATATTTGTTCCCCTGCTGTGGACACTCTCTAATAGCTCTGTGTCTTTCTTATGTTTTGGTGCCCAAAACTAAACACAGGATCCCAGGGAGGCCACCCCAGTGCAGAGCAGAGCAGGACAATCACCCCCTTTGAGTGGCTGGTGATGCTGTGCCTGATGCCCCCCAGGACTTGACCATGGGGGGATGAGGAATAACAATCTCTGTTCAGTCTGGGAATTGCAAGAAGGATTAATTTTGCCTGTTGGTTAGGGAGTTTTTTATTTTCAAAATTACAATGGCAGTGATGAATTAGAAAAGCTTTGCTGATTTTCTGTTCCCTGGGCTTCATATTGTATCGTGTTTGGAACAGAAGAGAGAGCAAACTTTTCCTCAGCCACCTTCTTCATTACTTAAAGGGTTGGACTCGATGATCCTAAAGGTTTTTTCCAACAGAAATGATTCTGTGGTTCTGTGATTCACAAGTTACTTTACCTGAAGTATGTTGTCCTCATGAATTTGCATTGCAACCAGTTCTCTTCATGCTGGCACAGGGACCATGTGCCCTTTCTGTATTTTCTCCCAGCAAGGCATGACCCAGACCTCCACCACCAACCCCATAAAAGTTGTTCTGAGTGAAATCCTTCATGAATTCCAAATAGGAAACCCTGGGAGGTTTCCTACCCTAGCCAAAGGTAGGGAGGTAGGTAGGCAAACTTCATTTTGATCTCTGCTTTTTTATTGTTTTCATATCAAAGAAAAGGAGGAGGAATGTGCTTCAGGCAAGGCCTGGTGGAGGAAAGGCCTTGGACTGGTTTTGTGGGTGTTTTCAGGATATCCACCATTCCAGTCCTCCTGTAGCTCATACCAGGCAAACTCCCAGTAATATTTAGCATGAGATAAAACCATCTGACCCTTTATTGTACTTTGAACATCTCATGCAGTTAACTAATATTCTGATCAGGTGTAAGGAAAATGTTGTTGCTCCACATAACTGCTGGATCTTCCCGTTTTCTTCCATCATTACACTCCTGCTTTTCCCCCTTTCTTTTGACAGCAGTAAAGTATTGGGTCTGAGCGGGTTAATTTTCTTTTCACTGTGACTTTTTCCTCACAGGTGTTCAGCAAAGGCAAATCAAAGAGGCTGTACTAATTCTACCATTATTTCCAATGTGTCTCATTTGTTTTAATCACCTTCATCAAAACTAATTTAGATGAGGCTTGTTCTCAAGGATATGTAATGTACATTTCAGTTGAAAATAGAACAGTCAGTTGGGTTTTGGTGATGAAGAAGGAAACACTCCATTTCCTGATCAGACAAAAGTTGGAGATGGGCAGTTTTTTGGGCTATTATTGGAGGAGGGAGCTGCAAAGTCCCTTAGTTCTACCTTTCTGCCCAGAGCAAAGTTACACAGAAGCAGCTGGGAAGCATTTAGAATCCTCTGCAATGTAATGATGAGGTTGGAAAATCTCTTGGGAACTAAAATAACATAACCTGGGCCTCTGACTTTTTCAGCAAGTGCTCAATAAGTAGTTCTGGAATAAATTCTTTCACTGCCAACTTTTCATAGAAAGCCATAGAAAACCCTGGATGCTCTCGAATGCTCCATGACATTAAATGGGCTTAAAAACTCACTGATCCAGGAGAAGGAACAACTTCCTCCTCTATAACAACCTCATTTAAACCTCAAATAAGCACCAAGCTCCTGAGTCTTGCCAGACCTGAGGCATTTCTGTGGATGTGCTGAAGACCAGCTCTTTAAACTACAGCATTGGGGGAGTTGGAGCTTTCAGGTGTCAGGCAGCAGCTGGGAGGGTTTGTGTAGTAAGTTGAAAAGGGTTTATGTCTTTTACTTTTTAAATATTACCTTTTATGGCTTCACTTGTAACTCTGTTGACAAGATCTCACATTATCAAGCCAAAGAACTTGCTGTGAACTTTGTGCATGACATCTGAGTGTGCTGATAAATGGAAAAAAACCCCCAATTTATATTGCACACTTTGCATTTCATGCTGTGAGTTGCATTGTACACTTCCCATTTCAGTGTTGGAAGGATCTAGGGGATCAAGTGGCAGCAGATCTCACAGGTGCAGCCCAGAACTGACCTCCTCTCTGTGCTGAGAGACTTTTATTAGAAAAGAACACTTGGACTAGTCTTCCCCTACAAGTGTTTTTCATTTATCTTTTGTAAGGAGTATCTTTTTGCAGGAATCTCAGTGGTGTTCCCATACACAACATTCACTTGGTGCTTATTGGAGGTTTTTATGTGGCTTCTCCTTCCTAAAGAAGAGTGAGTTGCCTAAGGAGGCTGTGGGGTCTCCATCTGTGGAGATGTTTAAAATCTGACTGGATGTGGTCCATCCTGGGAAACCTGTTCCAGCTGCCCCTGCCTGTGCAGGAGGGTTGGAGTGGGTGATCTTGAGAGGTCCCTTCTGACCTCAGCCATTCCATGAATTAGTAAAAACTGCAGGTAAGGAGACGTTTCAGCTCATGGAACTGGAGTTACAGGCCAGGCTTTTGAAGGGCATTGACATCCCAACAGATGTTTGCCCCTAATTTCACACACTGGGATGCACAAAAGTACTGGTTTCAGTGTCCTAAGTCAGTGATACATCGTCACCATTTACTTCTCCTGGCTACAAGAGGACATTTTCCAGCCTGCACATACATGGAAACTAAAAGTTTAGAGAACTGCATTTTTAATTCATACTATGTCTGGATGTGACTGTCTAGCAGGGACCAGATTGACTCCCAGGTATTAATTTATGAGAAAGAAATAAGGACCTGTATGTTGGCAGGATTGAACACTGTCATGTTTGCTTTATAGCAGATAACCTGACAAAAGAATGGCCACTTCATGAACAAGTTTACCTTGAGGACATGTCCTGGAATGAAGGTATGAATGTGCCTTACTCTCCTTCCCAGTGCCTTTCACTGTCACTGCAAATGTTTTCTATCTTTTCTGTACCTTACACCATTTTTGTCTTACTGTAAGTTCTGCTTTCTCTAGATTTCCTCAGATAAAGCTGTTTTGCTCTCTGAGATGAATTGGAACTTAACTTCCTGTGACACTTGTTTTACATTCCTGCTCCATCTCTTCCCCCCACCCTCACCTGCAGTACCACTTTTCATCTCTTGTAGTATAATTGAGTCATTAGATTCTTCCCAAGCCCCTTGTGCATCTTCTTGCTCTTTCTGTGATGGTAGAATGTAGGTGTTTCCATACAGGTTCTTTTTTATCTGACAGTGTGTTATTTCCCTCCTTTTTATTACTCTGGCTTTTCTCATTTACTTGCTTTTGGAGTGAAGGGCTGATTTTTTTGTCTTTCACTTTTTGGTTGGTTCGTTGGTTGGGTTTTTTTATTTTGGTGAGGGGGTTTTTTTGTTTGTTTGGGTTTTTTTACTTTTAAGCTGTGAGGGGGAAAATCTGCTCTACTTTCCTCTGTTCTGTGTTGTTCCCTGGGTTAGCAATCTGTTTTGGAGGCATCCTTGGTCTGTCATAATTATGACACCCCTTAGTTTTTTCTTTTAATATCTGTCTCTCTGATGTGCACCTTGTTATCACTGAGGGTTCTTTTAAAGAGACTGCACTGACCCTGGTTGTTTGGTGTAACATTTTAAGGGTAATTTTTTGAGCTACACATGGTAGCACAGGTACTGGTATTTACAACCCAGCAGTGGGAGGTTATTTGTAACTAAGAGCAGCTTCGTGAACAAAATCCAAAATAAATTCTTGATTCTTCTCAAGCACTGAAGGCTTTTTTGTTTCCTTTTTTGGCAGATGAACAACTCTACACTCTCTCCTGTCGATGTGGTGGGAATTACAGCGTCTTCAAGAGCGAAACCAAAGATGTGTCTCTGGTTTGTTGTGACACATGTTCACTTGTTATCGAGATCCTTCAGTGATTGTTTAAATGAAGCTCATTAACTGTTACAAACTTTTCAAAAGCCTGGACAAACAAGTGGCAGCATCTGCTGAGGAAATCTATGTTAAAGAAAAGGGGGGCACTACAAGAACAAGGACGTTCAGGCTTAAAACTGTCAAGTGCCCCTTTGCTGACACAGCCCTGCAGACATGAGGGTTGGCTGTTTTTAACTTCTGAAACCAAAGAGCTCCTTACTAAACACCTCCAAAGCAGAACACCGAGTTGTGTACCACTGGAATGTATCTCGTGATCTAAACAATGTTTCTTTTCCAGCAAACAACAAAGTAGATCTTTCCATTTCAGCCTCTATCAGCTGTCCCTTGGGATCTTCCTCTGAGGTTAAATCCTTTGGGCAGCTCAGATGACAAAACTCAATCAGGAGGCATAAATGTGAGAATGCTTTGAAGATAATGAAGAGCAAGGTGCAGCAATGGGGAAGAGGAACATGTTCTATTTATAAGCTAAATATTTAACCTCATTAAATCCCCTCAAGGACTTGAGCCCAGGAAAGAGGGGCAGAGGCTCACACATGGAACAGGCTAGTTGTCCCAGTGCTGAGGAGCAGGTCCAGTGGCTCTGCATCCACATCACCTTGTCAGCTTGGAGCAGGAGCACACTTTGGATTGAGTCTCTCCCTCATCTGAACAAATGGAACCAGGAAGTTGTGCTCTGACCCTACTGGACATACAAAAAAAATGCACTGGGCAGGCAAGAGCCAGTTTAAGGAAAACCCTACAAACCACCTGTGAGTGACCAGCAGATCCAGAACCCCCCTGGTGTTCAGTTCCAGTCCTGGCATGCTGATGGAGGGAGAGTCTGTGTGGGGCTCTGGCTGGGTGACAACACTGTGCCTTTTTCATCCCTTGGTAACAGTCAGTGCTAACCTTGGCTTGTAGTAAAAACCCAAAGCCTTCTAATAAACCCAAGCCCTGACTGTGACTCACCAGGGAAAGCAAGAAGCCTGTCGTTTTTGGTGATGACAGCAGTGGATCA
This sequence comes from Chiroxiphia lanceolata, assembly GCF_009829145.1. NCBI lineage: Eukaryota > Metazoa > Chordata > Aves > Passeriformes > Pipridae > Chiroxiphia > Chiroxiphia lanceolata. The sequence continues at coordinate 7,515,900 of NC_045642.1, forward strand.
TTCCCATTTTCAAGTTAAGATGTAATCTCAGAAAGAGACGTCTTTGTCAAGTAATATCTGTGTTTATTCTAAACAAAAATAGTTCCGTCGATTTTAGTAGAAAATATTATGAAACCCGGCAAGAGTAACTTAAATCTTTTAATCGTCAAGAAATCTGTGGCCGTTGGGGCTTGCACGGAGAAACCCAAAGTCATTCAGAGGCCAAAGCTGTAAAATAAAATACAGGAGATTTTAATCACAACTCCAAAGTTCAGTGTTTTCATTTGTTATTGTAGTTATTGTTTCATTAACAGCATATTTTTTCATCTCTTTGGTTGACAGGGTAAAGAACTTTCCTCACCCGTATGTTTCTCTTATGGGGAGTAATAAATAGTGTATTTCACAGGGAATCATTCCAGAGTGGCCAGACACAACACTCATTTATACAGGGCATGCTTTGCTATGGAAAGCCTCACAAATTTCGTTGCTGTTTTCAGCCTTGGAAATAAATATCTTCCTAAAAAATATCTTTCAAATTCAAAGTTTTCTAGCTTGTAAACTTTGATCCATCTGGGCAAAAAAACCCCACCATGCACAGGGACCTCCCCTTTGTGAGGTGGACATTTGTATTTTCAAGATGAGCCTTTCAACTGCGAACACCAAATATTGGGGAAAAAATATCTATAGGCAAGTTTATACCATGCAAAGAGGTATAAAGGGGTGGAGGCCCTGCCACCATCAGGGCTCTTGACCAAGGGCCTCCTCTGAGAAGGGGAGAGTTATTTACAAAAGAGCACAACTCATGGCCAAGCACAAGTGTCAGAGAATGATGCTGACCAACAACAAAACAACTTCTCTCCAAAATAACTGTATAGTTGTTCATAATACTGAGGGCTCCCAGGAGTACTTGGCTCTGGACATTCACTAATTACATGTAGGATGGTCTTGGATGCAAAAAAAAGTAATAGGAAACCAAGGACATTCTTTTACACTTCGTCCTTTGTCTCCCTTGACTGCCTGTGTCTCTTCACACCCCCTTTCAAAGATGGCACGAGGGGATCAGCAGGAGGAAGGGAAAGATGCTGCTGAAGAATGAATGCCCTCTGTGGCTCTAATCCCATAAAAATTTCACAGCCCCTGCCCAAGGTGAAGCGGCCCAGACAGAGAAGGATGATGCACTACCTTGTTCCCACAACATCTGTCAGTCTTATGTTTATCTTGCTCATTTTTCCTTAGAATTTGATCTTGAGGGAGGTACACAGTCACTGTCCAGGAACAGCCACCTACTCTGTGACTGAGTTAACAGAACAGCCCCAGCACAGAAGGACTCTTTGCTGCTTTCTGTGTGGAGTGAAGAAGGAATTTTCTCCTTTCAGAGAGGAAGCACAGTGCCAAGGTTCAATTATTTCTAACCCTATGATTCATCCCCAGCACTGAAGACCATGACAGAAGGGGCAGAGAGAGAGTTAAGGATGGGAATGGCAGGACACAGCATCATTCCTGCTGCCTGGAACTGGGCACTGCTGGAAGCTGCCTGGGCTCACCTCTGACAGGCCCCTTGCAGCACTGTGCTGAGCTGGACTGGGCCTGGGCCCTGGGGAAGGCAGAAGGATGTGAGTCACACTCAGGACCTCAAGTTCTGTGCATCAGGAAAAGGCTCAAAGCTCCCCTGTGCAAGTACCTTAGAGAATACCCGTGGGTTTGGCATGTGCAGGGAGGGAAGAGCAAGAGGAACATCTGCTCATACACAAAACCACAGAGGTAACACCTCCTCTCTGTGCAGATCAGCCAGGGAGCTATTTTAAGGTCCACACAAATCTACAGAGATACAAACCAGCAGCAGAAGGATATTTGTGATCTTGGTTAGAAGCAAAGCCATGGAATTCAAGGCTGTCCAGAGGGCCTGTGCTGGCTGCAGGCTGGGTGTCAAGCCTTTGTTTGGCCTCGAAGGCAAACAGAAGTAAAAGGAAATAGAAATATCCCATATTACAAATCTAAGCTGATCTGAGTAAAGGCCTGGAGAAGGAAGTTTGTTAGGCCATTCACTACAGCACAAATCTCCTTTCAGGCAACTCAAATCACACCTATTGCAACTTGACTTTCTTTTAGTGTAAGTAACCAAATTTGCTTTAAATGCTGCTTTGACAATTCAGCTTCAAATTCATCGCAGTAATCTTAGTGGTAGAGTTAGAATGAAAATGGTGTTTTATGTACTCTGCCTGCAGGGAGAACTTGAGAAAAAAATACCCATGGTTGGAAACGGGATGGAAATCCTTCCTCTGTGAAACAAAGACATGCCACTGTGTCGTAATTCCCAACTCCTTTAAAGTTATGACAGAAGTTGAGTGTGACTTGTTCATTCAGACTGGCTATTCCAATTAGCAGCTACTTGCCCTCTTTGGTTTGGCCTACATAGATAGATTTGATCTGATGGACGGGGCATAAATGGGGCTAACTAGCTCTTTTGAAGATACACTGCAGGTCTAGTTTTGACATGGAGCCTAAATCCAGGGAATGCACAGGATATCCTACCTAGGACAGGATGAAGCATGAGCTCTGTCAAAGTGGGACTCCCAGGGATTTTACTGAATTTGCAGCTGCTTTGATTTCAGTGGCCCTTTATGGAAAGAACTTGCCTCTAGGAGTGGCACTGGACATGGTGGCATGGAGGGAAAGGAGCAAAGATAATCACATATTGTTATTTCCCTATGGGTTAAATCTGGGGCACCAACAGTGACTGAGAATCTTCTGTCTAAACTTCACAGATAAACATTTGTGTTCTACCAAGGACAGGCTGCCCAGACAAACTTAGGATGGCTAAGCTCACTCTCTTCTGCTGAAATCCATGAAATTACTTCCAAATTAGCCTCAGGCTTGTTTGCATCCTTTCCTAGAAATGTAACTTAGTATTGAGAGGCATCTGCTTCTCCAAAATGCACTCTACGATAAAGCCACAAAAGCTTCCATTCTGAAGGCAGTAAAGAAGTGTTTCATGAAGGAGAAGCCAAACCTCCAGAGTCTGCACTGAAAGCACACACAGGTTTCTTGGCCAGTGGTGTCCTGATTATCCATCCCCCACAATGCAGACTGAATTCTGCTGCCTTTCACTGTAATGTTCAATAGCAAGATCACTGTACTCTGATGGGAATTACCATAAACAACCCAAACTATAAACACTCACTTGAAGAATAAACTCATTTCTGCTTTTGTTAAGCACCATATACTTAAATGTCATGAAAATATGAATAATCACCACTCTATGCACCATCATAGAACAACGGCAATTAAATCTGGTTAAATCATTATTTTGATTAAGTATCAAGTGATTGTTGACTCTCTCTTTTAACAGACAATGTTCTGAAGTCCTAAAGCAGTACTTCAATATGCATTATCTGTGTGTAAGTTCCACTCATTTCAGAGTTTACTTAGGGTTCAGTCCTGACAGTCACTTCAATAAAGTCTCTCAACACCTTCCTTGTCAGAGTACAAGCTGGACACAAATCTACTGGTGTGGAGAGATACTGTGACTAATTGTGGCTGTCCCCACACACAGGTATATACAGTATACACAGTATTTGCCAACAGTCCCCTTACAGTAGCAAACAGCAGTTTTTCTATACCTGTACATCAGTTTGGAGAAATCTTTTTTCAGTCAGATTATTAATACCACATTCTCATTAAGAGGAGTGTCAGCATATTTGCTTTTTTTTTTTTTGCATTTGTATCTTAGCAGTTAATAATCCCAGCTAAAACTTGGGGTCATAAAAATAGCCCCATTTGGAATCAGCATTTTTCCCTCTGGTGTACACAGGAAGGCAAACAGTGCAGGGAAGGGACAGAGAGCCCTCAGTAAACACCAGGGAAGAACTCGAGCAAATGCTGGCCAGGAAGAACAGAGGTCAGACCAAACTTGGCAGCAGGGCTGAGGGGGACATGTTTGAGGTTTACTAAGCAATTACTGATTGTGGTCAATAGCTGCAAGGTTGGTTGGGTTTTTTTTTTAGGTTAAGTAAGTCCCAAGCTGTGTTCATAAATACTGTAAATTAAGAATATAAGACTGTTAAATTGGAAAGATCCAATCTTCCCTGTGCATGTGTTAAATTATGGTTTTGTGGATGTGTTGAGAAAACCTTTTTTATTGGTCTGATTGAACAATTTTAAATCCAGCTTTCTAAAAGCAGGTGCATAGGTCTGTAATACATACTCCTTCTTCCTTAAACTTTTTATTGAGAGGAAGTTGTGTTAGTTTCTTCTTTTTGGTAAAAGAGTAAATTAATAATGTAGATAATATGAAAAAGTAATTTAGTGTGACCTAAAACTGCAGAATTATTGAAACAGGAGAAGGAACCGTGGTGGTTTATACAGTGCAATATTCATCACTGTTAAAGCCTTTTCACTTTTTTTAGTTTAAAAAGCATCAAGGCCAGTCTACATGTCTAAAGTAGGTGTGCAAGTCCCAGAAAGAGGACCTTTTTTGTTTTTTGGACTGGAAAGCTGCACGAACAGTGAGATGCAAATACAAATACAGAGATGCCCTTCTCTTGCCCAGAGGCAAGAATCAAACTAAGGATGGAATGTACATCTGTGCAGTAGGGGGTGTGTGTATGTCTGTGTTTTTATCAGGTTTGGATTTGCTTGTGAAATAATTCATTCAGCTTTCAGGGCAGTGAGTGCTCAGGGTGCTGCTCCCAAGTCCTCCCTCCAAAAAACCCCGTTGTTGTTGAGTTATCCTTTTACAGCAAGTGGCTGGTGTGTCCATGCTTTCCTCCACATCTGCTTTGGCCAGGCAGTTAAGGAAGCAACTGTCAATACCTGACAGCCAGCCATTAAAAATGTACTAATGCACCTATTTTTAGATACTACAAATATATATATATATACCTTAAGACAAATGCGTCCTCTTATCAGTCCGTAAGGAACGGGTCCGTAGCACCTGGAATCTGTAGAATTCCTGAGATTATCACCTTCTAACCAAACATGTCCTTTAGGCACCTATGGTTAAGCAAGATTGAAATGTAATAAGAAAACAGAACAGAATGGCATTAAGCACAGTTTGCCTTACACCACCGTGTTTTCTGATTTCTGAGCTCTGTATTTCAGGACTGTGCAATGAACTCATTTTTTAGCGAATCCAGGAAGACACACTGCCAGATTTGGAGGGATGAGGAGGAGTGCTCCAAAGTATCTGTTCTATCATGTGCTCAAAAACCAATGGTTTGCAACAAAAAATCCAAAATGAAGATGTAAGAGGTTAGACCAATGTGACAGGGTCATTAATTTAATAGACTTCAAAAGAGGTCATTAGGATGTTGACTGAAAATCTGCCCTCCTGTCGCAGTAACAGCATGAACAGGGCAGCCACACACTCATCAACATCCTGGGGCCAGCACCAAGGCTAGACCTGTTAGTAGATTCATGATGAACTAACTGGTAATTGATTGTGACATCAATTACGAATAATCTCATCATTTTATCGGAGTAGGCTTGTCAAAGTTCTAATTAAGATCACAGTTCATTCTATGTGCAGGCAGAATCCACAACACATTATATTGCAATAATGATGATCACAAAACAGCAAATCCCTTTTTATAATTTGAAAATTAATGATGGTGACCTTATACTATATGACAAAGACCTTTCATTGCCCATATATATTATGCATTAACTATATTACATACCATAGATTCATGGCATTCACTGGCTGACTCAATGACAAAATGAGAAATAGCAACAGAGCTGTATTAGTTACCTAAATGAGAGTATAAAGCTTTCAGATATGAAAAAGTTGCTCCTATAAATCTTAAACTAAAATTTCTGATTGGAAGGGAAAACACTATTTTGTCACGTTTTCTTGAAAACATTTCAGATGCAAATAACCTCTTATAAATTACCAAATAAAATCCTCAATAATTCTAATTGGGTTTTGTTTCTAAAATTCTAAACCAGGCCGAAAATTTAAAAGAAGCAACATAATCTAGATAATATTTAATATGGACTTTAAACTAGCATACATTTTTCCAAAACCACGTACGTACTTGAAACATTATTAATACCACAAATCACAGAAAAAAATATGGAAACTAGCTAAATAAATAAATTATTTCAAGTGAAACTCAGAGTTTGAGCAGTATAAACATGAATGTTTTAGAATTAAGCCACACAGACTCATAAATACAATAGTCTACATAAAGAGAATCCATGGATAAGAGACTAAACAAAATGAAATGCCACTCCTGGTGTAAAGTCTGGTTTTAAAAACCCACGTCCCCCATTTGAGGAAAATGTAGTTGGAGTGTGATTTGTACTCAGAGGTGTCTGGCCAGGGAACACTTCTTGGGAACCTTGTCTTTAATGAGCCTTTTAGGCTCCTGCTTAGCCATGCTCCCATGTGGTGTTACCAGACCAGGATCCAAGGATGGAACACTATTCCCAGACCCCTTTGCTGAGCCATGGCAAATGTTTAAGCTACGGATTGAGAACCAGTGGTTTGTCTCTGATAGTGGCAAAATGGGATACTGAGCATGGAAAGCACATGTGAGCCTGTCCATCTCCTCCCTGTATTACTCTGGGAGCCAGGAAACGTGCTTCAGGCTTGTCAGAGGGCACAAACCTCCTCATTTTAGAATCTACAGTGGAGCTGTAGACCAGCAATATGTCTAAACCCTTTTGAAACCCACTGGTCTCCTTGCAGAGTGTCCTGTATAAAGGAAGGCCACCTCCTTTGTTTTAAACTGAGCCACTAGTTCAATCAAGCTCCTTTACTTCTTGTTCTGCCACTCCTTCCATACAGGAATTCCAGATTCAGCTTGGCTGTCACCTTTGTTATTTTGTAGGCTTATCAGATAGCTGGCACATGCATGGAAGGCCTTCCTCTGGGAAGACCAGCTCGTTTCAGCTTCCTGACTTTGGCCCTCCTCTCACCCAAGCAGACTGGCAAACAAAAAAACCCAACCAGAAGTCAATTCAAAATAAATAAAATTTTAAAAGACTCTATCCAGAGTCAAAGGAACTGTGTGGAATATACATCTCATCACAGGTGGGCATATATTTTTTATAGGTCTCTATTTGAGAATGTACTGACTCCCATTTTCCTCCAAAATTCCATGGTACACAGCCTATCTGGGATGTCCAGCAGGTTAGTTGGATATTCATCTTCACTTATTTGCAGTGTACCCACCCTGTGTCCACACCTTACACGGGTTTGTTTTTCAGATGTATATCACAACACAGAGCAGTGTCCTGACCCTTCTGATGCAAACTCCTGGTCCAGCATCTACTGGAATTCCAAGCCATCCATCAAACTACTGTCACTGGGAAAGGCTATCCCAGCAAACATACACACAGGAGAAGCAGGAATTACTATGAAAGGGAGAGGTTTTTTCATTAAATATAAAAGGCAAACCAAGGTTAACATTTCATGTTACTGAAAAAGCATCACTTCTGTTCCACTCCCAGCTGTACTGGTTCCTCTGCTTTCTCACTTCCCCAAATTCACAGGCAGAATGTGAAGCTCATCTTTTATTACCTAAAATAAAGACCCACTCGTAACTCAGGTATATCCAAACACTTCCTAGAACACTTCCCATTTTTCTGCCGTGCTCCAAAAGTATGAAAAATACAATAAATTGCTTTTGCCAGCAATGGCAGAACACTACTTCCAACACTAGGAATAATTACTTGTCTACACAAGATGTTCACAGTTTGCATTCCAGGTAGAACATTTGCAGTAAAGTATCTTCCTACATCCTGAAATTCACCACTTAAGGTAACTTTTTCTCCGTGGAAGGTATGACAGGCCCCCATACCTCCAAATTTGTCGTTCAGGGCACTGTCACAATGTATGATCCATCTAGAGATAATGCACTGTAATACCTCTGTGTGGTGTCTGTCCACCATCTAAGCACTTCACTACAACCTGGAATTAAGAAAAGCAAGAAAAAAAATCACAAGAATTACTAGAAAATGTAAAACCAAATACCAGTGACAGACCATAACAATTTAAAAAAAAAAAAAAAAAAAAATCAAACAAAAGTTGTTTAAACCCCTCTGAAATAAAGACTAAAGCCAGAATCCTTTAAGGCTTTATGCCCCATGCCATTTCTACACCACATCACTGATCTCAGTGGGATTACTCACATGGAATAAAGTTCAGTTTGAGTATCAACGTTTGCAGAATCAGGACCCAATCTAAAACACTGCAAAGCTGTGCAAGCCTAGCTGGAACAAGATACATTAACCAAAGAAAAAAATGAACTGTTGAAAACCTGTATTTTTAGTAAGAGTATATTAATTACACACCAATAGGCTGCTGCTGCCAAAAACCCAAGGTAAAGGGAAAGCCACTCGTGTGACAATTCACAGCCTTGCATTTTGGTATCTACAGGACATGGACAAAATTATTTGTATCCAAGGAGTACAACTGAAAGCACAGTTGCCACTACTGCACACAGAGGGACTGTGGATACAAAAACACAGTGACAAATGGGAAAAGCATTAACTTGGGCTAGGAAATGTTTCTGTTCTCCCCCACAGACAGGCCAGAACTAAGACGTGAAAGTCTCACGAGCCCAACAACTGAATTCTCACAAGAGCAGTGGGTCACATGCAGAACCAGCAAGTCCTCAGCAGGGCAGGTTCATGCAAAAAGCTACCTCTGATTGTCTGCAGACTCCTCCCTTTGCCTGAGCAACCCCTGTGCCTCTGGTTTTGTGCAGATTATCCGAGGATTTATTTCCAAGGAGCAGCAGTTCTCAGGCAGAACCGGTTGTCTGCGGGGCAGCTTATACGTGTGGGAATAAAAGACACCATCAGACACGACTCTCCCCTTCTCCCTTCCCAGGCTCCAGCACAGGAGCAGACAGACCAGGAGAGCAAGACTATCCCTGAGAACAACTGAGCTTGAAGCAGCAGCTTCAGATAAACACCTTTCACCTCAGATAAATAAACATCTTTCCCTGTGACAAACTGGCTAAATTTGCAGAGCTGTTGGAATTTACTCAGTGGCGCAGTTAAAGTGGCAAGACTGAAGTACAGGGCAGGTATTTGATGCACACTTAAAGCATAAAACATTAATGAAATGGGGAAGGGGAATCACCAAATAATTACACTCTTCTGGTAGCTTTTCATGACACCAAACTTTTTTCTTTGACTACTCTCACTGTCTTCAAAACCAAAAGATGAGAACCCTGTGCTGCATTAACTGGCATACTAGAAAACTAATATACCGCAAACAAAATTAACAGATTAAATTATCTGCCTCAAAAATACCCCCAAACCCAACTAAACGAAGACAGGCTTCTGTGGTTTGGGGTTTTTTGTTTTGGTGCAGTTTTTGTTTGTGATTTTTGGGGACGTATAAACATGAAATCTGTTGCAATCTCAAGGCACATCAGCACGTCCAGTCAGCTGGGAGCAGACGAAGTCTGAACTTCCCTAAGGTCACAGGTATTCACATCACCTCCAGCAATATCAAAGTTTCAAACTTAAGAAGAACTTTTAAATCATTGCCATCTTTTCTTTTCAGTTCAGAGGCTTCCTTCTTGAGCTACGATAAGAACTAAGCTCAGTGCTGGACAAAAGAATAAAGTCTGCAAGTTCTCATCTATCCCTACTAAGGTCTATTTAAGTGCCTCCTCCTTTGGTACAAGCAACAAATGTAATTGCTTCATGGCCTGCGGGTGTTCACTGAACAAAAGAAGCTTTTGTGAATAAACCACAGGTGTTACCTTTCTTGATTAAAGTGAAATATGATGAAAGATTCGACAATATCGAATGACAAATTTACTAAATACTGATTAAATTGCCTTATTTAAGTAAATTGCATCTAGTTAGGATAAAATATACACCATAGAAATGCGGGAGTTTGTTTTATCGCTCTATACTTAAAGTCTCACATAACTATTCCTTAATCCTTTATTTATTAATTCAGCACCAAGACTGAATAATGCTTAACAAATCCTTTTTTTAATGATCCAGTTGCTCTAGGCACTGTTTCTGTAGGCTTATCATAAATGTTGTTCATATTAAGGCTGCCATCTGTACAAAAACCAGCAACATTAATTAGCTCAATATTTTCAAAATCAGCACAAGCATTTAGATTTACTTTTTTGTGCTGAAAAAGCTGTGACATTGCAGCAACCATACTGGAACTTAAACAGATGTTAAATCAACATCTTCTGTGTATCACTTAAAGGCTGAAATACCTGGAATTTAATAATTCTTAAAAGGATGGAACAGAATGAATTGACCTTAAATTCATAGGTACTTCCAAAAAGTTTAGCATTTTTCTTTTACTACTGGACAGTTTAAGCTGCTTATGAATAAGACATAGTGTACTTGGCCCAGTTTGTTTAAATACTCACATTAAAAAGAAGAAATTAGGATGACAATGAAACACTAATGGGTTTTTATATAGAGATTGAATTCGCTGTGATTAAATATTTACAAATTCATTCTCTGTATTGTCATTATTTTAAAAGAAGATTTATTAAAAAATATATAAAGACTTGTCTATCTTGCCAGTTTTGAAATTACTTATTAACCAATATTAAAACCACATAACCTTTCATCCTAACCCATAAGCTACAAGGGAACTAAGGGATATCCACTTAGACTTGAATTTATAAGACATTTTCCTCTACCATGCAAGCACACCAGCTGAGTGTTGTTCTGTAACAAAAATTTGGGGAAGCTGTTACAGTAACCTGCCAAAGCATTCACTGGTTATTTGAATGGTTGGTTTTTAACCACTGTTGCTCCTTCTTAATTTTGTGTAATGTACAAATAGCTACTGCTGTTCCTGAGCTACTTGGAACTTAAAAGGTTTGATCACTGCAGTCACTGCTTAATAGGAAAGGCCACAGAATTTTCACATCAGAACTATCTATGCCAGTCAAATGAGAAAAATATCTGATTTCTCTCAGTACCACTTTTTATCTGTTGCAAAAGTTTCCAAATAATAATAATTCAAGCACTCACATGCTTTGATTACTTTACTTCCATAAATATTCTCACATGATCTAGATCACACTGTTAAACACACAGATCTGAATCAGCCTGAAAAGCTATACATCTGATTTTTAAAATCTCTAGCTGCAACTCTAAATTGAAATTATTAGTCATCTTTCCTTTTCTAAAACTATTATCAGTTAAAATTCAAACTGACTTGTTCATGTTCATAGGTCAAAACTTTCAAACCCAAATCTAGCTACATTTAGGAACTCCTAAAAAAAATTCAGAACATGGCAGTGATTCATCACTAATTAGCTTTCTAGATTTACAGCAGATCAGTATTTTAGAAGAAAATATTGATTACAAATCCAGCAAAGATTACTTAGCAGTTTGCACAGACCTTTCTCACAGCAATAATTAAGAAGGATTTGATTCTTTTCTTCTCCAGAAACCAGATGATGTTAACAGGGTCATCCAAAAGTATAGGTTTGAGAACAAAAAAAAAAAAACAAACCCCACCTGTGGGTTCAAACCCCAACTGGAAGTCACTGGTTAAAACACAGAACCCACCACCATTGCTGGCATGGCCTGGGCAAAGCCACTCCTCACACAGGGATCTGCAATTCAGCCCAGAGGCAACAATGGCTCACAAATCCCATGAGCAGGGGGAAGGAATCTTAAAGGTACCGTCTGCCAGCTCCTGAGCAGGGACCTGAATCTCTGCTGCACAGCTGGGACAGTCACCCCAAAACTTGTGCTCAGAAGCTTCACTGCTTGAATAGTTGGTTTGATCATCCTGAGCAGCTCCCAAAAAGTGATTACTGAGCTCTGAGCAGAGGAATGACAGCATCATGAAATCCTGAAGGTTCAAACTGATCTGACCAGCACAGATCTGTATTCCGCATTTCCACACAGCAAAAACATCTAGTGCTATAAATGCAGAAATTGGTCACCCTGGAACAATTTTCCCTCAAAATCACGGAGGAGGTTTCTCTAAGGTTTTCCTTCAGGGATGAACTGGCTGCACAGGAGCAGCGGGGCAGTGGCAGAGCTGCAGTTGGCCTGCACTCAAGACCAGCTGATAGTGCAGCTGCCTCCTCTTGGTTCAAACGGTGGGGGAGAAAGAGCTGTTGGAGAAGGATGTGAGAGACCTCGGTGGGGGCTCACTCACTGAGGAGCCTCTCTCTGCTGCCCTGTGCCCAAGCCATGGTGCAGACACTGCCCTCCTCCCTGACCCCACAGAGACCTGGCTGAGCTCTGCTGAACAGCACCAGAGCTGTCCTGTCAAGTCCCGCTACTCGTACGTTCTTGAAATATCAAAACCAAAACTGCAAAGGCGCAAAGACCAATCCACTCGAGCAGAAGAAACCCTGGAAATGTTGGGAAGTAGGTTGATAAAATAAAATTCTTTGTGTTTCTTTTCCCTTCAATAATTTAGTTTTGACAAATCAGAGTTTCGATCTTTAATTACTGCTCAGAAATTTCAAGATCAGCTTGAGCCACGAACTCTCTGTACTGGGACATGGAGTGATCTGCAAACTGAACAGATTTGCAAATCAAACAAATATTGCAAATCGGTTCTCCTCTCCCACTAGACATTTAGCACAGCCACTGGTTAAAACTATGGCATAACTTTCTCTCAGGCCTCTGGAACACTAGAACTAAGGAGAAGGAGAAAGGAAATTTCTTACTCTTTCTCCTGGTCAGCAACAATTACAACTTACCTTATTGATGTACTAAACCACGCGTGTAACTGAGCTATTAAGATACTCAGAACAAAGGAAAAAAGAACTAGAGTTTTGATAAGTTTATTTTTAATTGCTATTCGGGCTATTTTAAAGAGACTATCAATGGCACTGAGTGCCCTGAAACATCAAACCACTTTTCAGTGTCTTACTCGGTGTACCCAAACCTGTAGAACTGTCTAGTGATTATGATAGTGTGGTGTTTGCACTGTGTTATTCTTAGTACCCACATAATATTCTTACTGCATGTGACAAGGACTGTTTTAAGAGTTAATAGTGCTGTTGCAAGACCACTTGTGTGATGTGCAAACACAGGGAGATGCATTATCTTGGGCAGGCTGTTAGCTCTGGAGCACACCCCAGGATGCAGGGATGCCATCTCCGCAATGAACCTCATTTTAGCACAAGGTAAACACACTCCCCCTCTCAGCCCCACTCCCAGCATTAGTGCTGAGCTGTGATTGATCACCAGCACAGGGTTGCTGAGATATGGATTTGTATGGCAGCTTTTTATCACCAGGACTTGCAAAAGGCAGTTCCTTATTTACAGACTCCGGCTCTATTAAGTGACATTATTAGGGACTACTTTTGTTTAAGTGACACAAAGGCTCAGCATATTGGTGGTTTATGACACACAAGCTGTTTTAATCTGATGGCTTCCCCCTCACTTTTTCAGCTTGTAAATAGGAGCTGCAGCACAAGAACATATGGCACTGAAGAAATTAAAGCTAAAGCAAATGGCATTAAAACAAATTCAAATATAAGAATAGGATACTCCGTCTGAATTATAAACCTGGATCTGTATTAAGACTTCTCAAAACAGGAAATAGAAGGCTAAATATGAAAAATAACCTTTCAGCTGTTGGTTTTGGGTTTTTTTTTAAGACCATTTCAGGGGTTTCCTGTATTAATTTCCTTATTAATCCTTATTATTTAGTTCTTATGGTTAAATTAATAAATCAGTGAAGATATTTTGTAATAATTGAAACTAGGTCTGAATACCACATTCCTAAAAATGAGTTGTTTACCTTTTTAACTTTTAGGTTCATTGCTTGGTATCATTCTTTGGTATCATTGCTTCTGATACACTAAAAATACATTAGGCATTCTTAAATGTTTATTACAGCAAATACACTTACCTCTATTTATAAATGTTTATAAAAACCAAAAGAGCCCAGCAAAGCTGCCAGCTTAATGCTCACACTCCAAACCAGATATCAACAAAAACGACAAGTATATTTTCCTAACTTTGTAATGCTATAGCAGCTTATTCAGGAAAGGAATTTCATTATACTTTTCACAAAACCAGAAAGATTTCCCCCATTATTATTCTACAGCCAAACTGCAACCTCTAGCATATGAAGCATCACGTACCATGAGGAGTCCAAAGAAAAGACATTTCTTATGTACTTAAATTGTAATTTAAGCACATGGTTAATTTATACCAATCAGTTTTATATGTGGGATTAGTTCCATCATCTTGTAATCCAACAACTCTGTCCAAGACAGCTTTTTGGTACAGCTTTACACTTAGTGCACTCTGACAAAAATAACAGCTTCAGTTAAGTATAGAAGCAAAAGTATTTTTTCTACCACTGTAAAGACTTTCACATCATTGCCACTGCTATACTGCATTTCTACTCAACTGAAATACCACTTTTCAGAACAACTTATTCAACTTATGTATGGTTTTTTTGTTTGTTTCATTTTTAGCCATTATAGCCTGGAAGGTTGGTTTGTTGTGTTAGGTTGGTTTTTTTTTTTTCTTTAATCTACAGGTTGTTTGCAGCAAAAAAGTATCTCAACCATGTAATTTTACAGAGAGCAAGTTGTAAACAGTTCTCTGCTCTTGTATCTGTATTACCTTTATCACATACAAGGCATGCTGAGAAGTATATCCATGAATGAACCAGGATTGGATGTAGGTCTGATTTTGGCATCCTCTTAGGCTTCAAAATAAGAATTGTGCATGACAGTGCTTCTAAGCACAAGCATCCCTAACTTAAAATCTGTAAAACATGCCAACACTAATGCTGACAGTACAGACTAAGCACAATTCTTGCTAACATGACTGTAAGGATTCTCCTTTCAGGGAGGCAAGAGAAGCAGCTGCTTAGAGGTAATTTCACCCTCAGCTGCATTTACATCATACTGCCATTATTCTGCCATCTCCAGTAACTGGCTAACTCATAAAACCTAACCAGCAGCAAAAACCCCAAAACCTAACCAAACACCAGCACAGAATGAGGCAGAGGCTTGAGCTGCCTAAGTTGGTAATATTTCTGGCACCTGATGCTTCATATTTACTGGAATAAGTCTGCAAACATGACAGTAACTATTCACTACCCCTCCCCAAAATGGGACACAAGTAGTCAAGGAAAGCTGAGCAGTTCACAGTAATAAAAACAAGGAATCCTCTGACCTTACACACTTTGGAGTCACAGCATTCACACCCCACTTGGGAGATTTCTCATTTGAAAAAAAAGCAGTTAGTAGCCAAATATGAACAAGAAAACTCACAACACTTCCTAGGCTTTCCTCACTTCAGGAGTGCCTGCAGTGGTACCTTTCCCTGGCAGACAGACCTCCCAGGCAGCACTCCTGGCCATTTGGAATCCTAGCTGAGGCCTCTCCTCAGTTTGGGCAATCTTTTTTTCAAAAACCCAACTCAGGCAAGTATCAACAAAACAAACAGCCAGCTCTCTGTGCATCTGCTGCTACTATTGCTTTGAGGAATTTTGTGTTTGAATTCAAAGTGCACAGCACAGTGATTCACTGAAATAAGGAATGTGATTAGGTAATTGCCTAAACACAGACACGTATCATTTCCCCCTCCCCATCAAGAACAATTAGTGAATAATTCAGCCTCAGCTATGAACATAAAGTGCAGATATCTATGTTGAGAATATGCTCTTCTGTAAAGGAAGCATGTCCTGAACAGATGGAAAGATCTACCTTTTCAACCACTAAACACAGGAGGAAAACAGATACGCAGCAACAACGAAAGCATTTCCATTTAGATCCTTTCTCCCCCTAGATACAATTTATGATGTAAGAATTACAAAAGCTCTGTTCTATTTCCATACATTAGCCTGGATGAAAACAGGAAATGGACTCAGCATTCCCCATCCACTCCTTCTCCCCACATGATGGCTTAAAACTGGAGACAAGGAATCTTGCACCTAGGGCAGAAATTGTTCTGCTGGGTATTCCTTTGGTTACTTCAGGGTTTCCAGAAAAGCTGACATCCTGTTAAGTACCAATCTTTCCTGAACTTCCTTTTCAAGACTAAGACAAGTGAGGAACAAGATGCTCAGAGAAACTCAGTTTGTGTCTTCTGTCAGTGTACACAGAATCCAGGTTTCCATTTTAGGTTGGTCTGCTCTGGGAAATTCCAATTTCATGGCAATGACTAGTTCCATCAGAGCCAGAGAATTTCTTCAGCTTGGTAAGAAAGCTGGGTTGGTGTCTTTGGGGTTTTTTGTAGATTTTTTCCTTGGCTAAACAGTTAACACAATTTGATTTACGGAAAAACTAAAAGTTCTGTCCTCCCCTTCTGATCATAAGGATGAAGTGGATGAAAGGGCAACATCATATCTTTTTTTTAAGATTCAGAACACCTGTGAACATCTGCTGGCTCCACAAGGTGCTGAACAGAGGTAATGGTCAAACACGCTTTGGGGACAAGAAAAACTCTTTTTAAAGGGATCCCATTTGTCTGTGATCATGATTCCTGAGAATTTTTCTAATGACAGCCTAAAAAGAAGTTGCTGAAAACATTTCTGTCACAGATCTTTCCAAGCTTCTGTGAAGTATATCTGCAGAAGGACAAGTGAGTGTTAAGGTTATTTTCCCTCTCTCATTTCATCTTGTTACCTGGCTTTTTGGACAAATTAGGAAAGCTACTGCTTTTCCAACCATACTCAGGAAAATTAAAATATTATTACATTGAAATATTGAAATATAGAGACATACACTAAAGTGTAATTTTGAAAAAATCTCAAAGCTATTGCAGAGGCAAATAATCACTTCTTAGCATTTAAAATACATGAACAGTTTTGCCTGAAGAACAAGCCTTGGAGTCTGCCACCTGTACTGCACTTTATGCAGAGAATTTCAGAGTATTCTTCCAGGGAAGAAGACCTAAGCAAAGGGCAGAGCAAAAATATTATCTGCCCACACTTCCTACAGAGACAAAAGGCACTGAGAAAGACAGTTTGCCATACACAGAGTTTAAAATTACAGCATTTTACTGTACATATACAAGAAGAAATAATAATTTACGAATGTCATAATTTATGATTTACGATGATACTCAAATATTGCAAATCCTTTACAGACTAGCAGGCCTACTTAAGTAATCATTAATTTACAAAGCAAGAAACTCTAATACTTACATAGCTGTGACTCTTAAGGAAATCTGAAGGGTTGCTTGTGCAGACTTTATCCCCTTCCAAGCCAATTACTCTTTTACAGATATTTGATTTGGGGTCACTTGGGCTTTTCACAATTACAATATCTCCTCTGAGATGAAAAAACAGAAACAAACAGAAGAACTCTAAGCACAAACTGTTTGGCTGTGTACAAGAGTATACACCAAAAATATCCACACAGATATGTTCCCTTCTGCTTAAAATTCCTGTCTACAATTTTGGTCTCTTCGGTTTTACTCAGGGTGTCATTTTACACAGAGTTCTTTGTGTTATTTAGATCATTTATGAAACATTTAAGACTACAACCTAAGGACAGTAATACCTAGAGCTTGCTTTTCAAGTGAGGCAAAAATGCTTAGAGGAGAAGTTACAGCCACACAATAGAATCGCTTTAGTGGGGGGAAAAAGGATTTTCTCCATTTTTTGGACAAAGCTGTAAAAGTGACGTAGATTTTATCCTAAATTCTGACAAGTTGTTTGATGGGCTGTATGTGCTGATAACTTTAACCCTCCATCAAACACAAGGCAAAGTTACAATTTAGAAGCAGAAAAATATAGGAAAAATAAAGGACAGGTGGAATGTGGTTATTGGCAAGCTCTGGCAAAGGGGATGGAAAATCCAGGAGCGTACTTTCGGATGCAATAAAAGTGGCGGCTCAGGTTCTCCGAAAACACAACATCAGAATTTTGAATGGTTGGTTCCATTGAAGGTCCAGAACACTGAAAATTAAAAACAAATGAGAAAAAAAAAATTACTAATTCAAATTATTTTTATCTGAAATACTTTAATATTTAATTTATTCGCTAATACGTCAGAAAAGATAATGTAGAGAACAACTAAAAATTGAGATCCTCCAAGGGACATGATACATTTAAAAGCTGAGCACAGCCTCCAGAGCACCTCTAACTGTGTTGCAGCTCCAGATTTGCTTGGGGTTGGTCCTCAACTGTGCTGGGTGCTATGGGTCCCTATGGACTCATTTCAGCACCTAAATCTCTAAGAAATTACGAGGAGCAGCGCTCGAAGCTCTGCCACGTTACCCCTTTCTTCAGCCTCTGTAAAACAGAATCATCACAGAAGCTGCAAGAGCAGCTCACAGCCACACTCCCACACGACCAGCAGGAGTATCTGCTGGAAAAGAAAGGGAAGGAGCATAAAACAGCCAGAAATTTGGCCAGAGTTGGAAACAAGAGCATTTCCTATTGGTGACTGCAGTCTTTCTCACAGGATGTACTCTCTGCAAAATGCTTAATGATAGTTTCCCATTTCCTTCAGTGATGTCTCAAGCAATAAGGCATCAAAAAATACGAATGCCCAAAGTAGAAATAACTTTCATAAAGGTCTGCCCCCCAAAAAATAGGCATTTACTAATCGTGCTCTGAAAACGGTTCAAAAAAAAATCGATAAATTTGAAATACTGACACGATCACATAGGACAATTTCAATATTACAGTTTCATCTTCTTTAAAATGTCAGGAAAATGAAAAGTTACCACAACAATTCCCCCAAGGTACTCAAAGGCACAGTGTGCTATGCAGCCATACTGCACAGTGTATCCCAGAAACCGGCAGGTTTTCCCTAGGACATCGCGGAGCATCCTACAGTGTCCCGTCGCTCAGCTGGCTCCGGCCTGCAGGGAAAGAGAAGAACGTCACTCACCTGGGAACAAGCAATCTGACATTTACAAACCTATCTTATGCATCCAACATCAGTATTAAAAAAAAAAAGCAGTGTGACAAAACTAGCAGATAATCAGATATATGTGAAGAGATGAATACAGCTGAAACTCAAAAGCCATCGTGAAGTTTTTCATTTACCACGCAGACCCCTCTCACCAGCTTGTCACATTCAGCTGAGTACACTGTCACTCAGATGCAGTTATTTTATTTAATAACACCTGATGGAGTTGTTTTAATCATGTGAAGACAGGGAAACTTGGATTGCTGTTTTCCTTAAAGCACCAGCGTTTAAAACTTAATGGCAAAATAAAGCAGCACCAAACCATCTGAAGCGATTCAAACAACTGAAATTACTTTCACAGAAAACTGGAGCAATCAAATAGTCAACAAAAACTTTAAAAGCAACCTGGCGACCAAGCAAATGAAAAAGGGCTTGAAGAACTAGACAAAATAAGAAAAAGGGAGTCCTGAATGGCTTGCCTAAGTAAGGCTATCACAGGAAAAGTTAGGATATCTGATAGTTCTGGAGTTCTGGAGGTGAAGCAGAGCTTTCCTTTGACTACATTACCAAAATAGTTGCATATAAAAATAAGGCATTAGGTCTTTTTGTTCTTAGCTATGGTACCATGGCATAAGTTCTGCAGCACATTAGACTGCAAATATCTTCTGACCCCCTCCCCCAAACATTCAAGTCCAACTCTGATTAGGAGATCCTATTCCTGCAATGCTAATTTAATTAAAATGTTTCCTTAGCCCAAACTGTTAGGATAGTTACATATATGTATCTTAAGGAAGTAGAAAACAGACATAGTGAAGCAATTGAAGCAAGTTTTACATTCTGCAAGAAACATGCCCCCCCTAAACTCGGTATTGCCTTACCATGAATTAAAACCACTGCAAGATTTCCATGATTTACTGAGTCAACATAGTTTGCTAAGCCAATAGAGTATGTTGAAAAGTAAAAAAGAAAGAGAAAAATGCTGTGTTTGTACAATATGTTCCATTTAATAATGAAGTAAAGACATCCCCTTCTATGTTTCATGATGTTTCACTAACTAAAGACAGCAATTTAAAAGTGCACAGCTTTATTTGCACAACTCTTACTAGAAACGTGTTACAGGTGAGAAAAGGAAGGCTGAGTGACAGCAGATGAATTTGAGTTGCACAAGTGTGAATTTATGACCACAACTATGCTTTGAGAGAAGCCCATCATCAATACTTCTCAACAGTACCTGCTAGAAAGGCAGCCTCACACTGCTGCTCAGTTCAGACAGAAAAATACTGCACAACCAGCCTGTATTTTCGCTCCATGCTACTCAGAAACCTCATATATTAAGACAGTACAGAGTTCAGGCACCTGTGGATGTCACAGGTAAACATGAATTGTATAAACCAAGCACTACAATGCCCAGAGTGTGCAGATCAAATTGTGACAAATGAGCAGTGAGCACACTCATCCAGAGAACATGTAAACCTCTCGTGCCAACAGCTGTCAGGCTGTAACTACAATATTTTCCTTGTGAAACTACAAACAACTGCTACACGTCTCAAAAAATGAGTTTCAGACTGATTCCTTCTAGATTTTGGATGACACAAACTTCTGGATAGTTACCTTGAACACACGTGTTTCTCTGGGATGTCTCTGAGCAGCTCTGCATGAGGAGCCATAGATTTATAAGCTGCTCAAGGAAACACAGGGTTCAGAGTGAGTTTTGCCTACTGCAAGAGCTGTCACAGTAAAAAACCAACAGCAAGGATAGAACATGAGTGAAGAGCTCTCAAATTTTGTTCCCATTCCTCTTAAAATAAATTCTTAACTCCTGAGACATGGAGTTCACCAGCCACAGTTTGTAAATGTGGTACAAAGGATTTTTTTTTTTAAAATGTTCAGGCTTATCAGATTTCATAATAATGAAAAAAATTCTTAGCTTTTGTTTACCACTCAAGAAAGTGAATTTCAAATTGAGGCACATATATATACACAGATTATACACAGTCTGACCCTAACAAGGTAACTTCAGAGGATGGGAGGGTGTTTTTAATGTTAAGGTTCATCTTTAGACATCATTCCACGGAATAACTACAAACCTGAAAGCTTCCCTGTCATTTTAAGTAATGACTTCAAGTTATTGTTGCAGGAAGAGCAAGCCTAGTAAAAAAAAAAAACACACCAGAAAAAACTAGTTTATTAAAAAAAAAAAAATACAAAAAAAATTATCTTAAGCATCAGTAAAATATAATTGTTTCCTCTGCAAACTTTGTATCAGTATATTTTTAAAACAATACCATACTGTTGATCACAAGAGGGTAAACAGCTGAACGTTTTTCCACATCATAGTTTTAACACAAAGTGCCATCAGCAGGCAACTCCACTAGATCGAGCATAAGACCATTAAGCACAATAAAACAAATTATTTAAGTCACAGGCCCCTTGAAAACTTAATGGATCGGTTGGATAAACATCCTTATCACAGAACTAGTGGCCTAAAACCTACTGTAATTACTTCCAGGTACTACCTACTATAGTATAGCAGGTAGCTGAAAAATTTATACTGGAATAGACACTGGTTTTATGCTGAACATAGACACTGATTAAAAAAGGTTACATCCATATTTATCACAGAGGACACAATTTGGTTATTTTAGAAGAACAGTATAGTTTATCCCCCGCAGCAAATAAAATGCAAAACGTAATTACTATTATCTTCTGTTCCCTTTTCCTTCCAGAGCCTGTGCTTTCATCATTTGATTTTTTTTTTGTTTGTTTGTTTATAAAATTAATCACAGCTAGCAGGGCAGAAATCACTTTGAGCCTCATGAATGACATCCAAGAGATGGGAAAGGATTAGTTCTCAGTCGCTGCCAGTTATAGCGCCAGGTGGCTTTTTCTGCAGTGAAGGTGTTACCGATAATCCCATTACATTGGTACTAAATCTTGCAGACATCAAAATTATCACCAAGGTTCCTTTTCATCCCATCCTTTCCAAATGACTGGAAGTCGCTTCACCTGAAAGAAGTCAAATCCACATGCAGCTGCTGTTTTAGCAGCCAGCGGACTCCCTGAGAATGCCAATCGTGATCCAATTTCGCTGTGCCGGTGGCCCCCTATTCCCTGTCCAATAATACATCTGTTAAAAAATCCTACAGCTACAAATCAAGTTTAATCCTACCAGGGACCTCATGTTGGTCTTGTCTTCCAAAAAGGCAGCAGGTTTTGCCGTCTATCTCTGCTAGTGTCTGGGGAATACTCTTTAAATCCCAGCTCTACTTAGAAGAATAAGCTAAGGATCACAAAACATGACCTCAAAAACCCTGATATGACTATATTCTGACCCAGAGGCATTCATTCTAGGTGAAGATTAGAACTTTGCATAATAAGATTACACAGCAAGTGAATGATATCAAGGGACTATCCATATGCAGCCGCCTGGTTTTCTATAGACGGCCTGTGCTCTGCAATATGCAGTGCAGACGAAACAGAGCTTGGGCTTTCTGGCTGAAATAAAATAGATTCACATAAATTAGTTGGCCATTTCCAGATTCCTAAATCCCCTATTACATCTTTTATTGACAGCTCCTGTGAGGATAGCACAAATGGTATTCTCTTTGTACTCTCTGCTTCTGCAACACTCGCGCTCCGAGGGAAATGCACGTAGGTTGTCCAGAAATTACCATCTTGTTTGCTGTAATCTTGGATTACAATTAACTGTGTACATAATAAAATTAGGAAATCAATGAGCAGGTTTATCATTTCCAGAAAACCAATGGCATTGCGCAAGGCAGTTTAACATATGGTGCCAAATTTTTAAACACAGGAAAATCGAAGTTGCAGGCACTGGAAGTGGAATTAAACAAATTACTGGACTTGATACTAAACGGATTTTTCAGTTTCATAAAAAACTGCCAGTCACATTTGCTTTATGTAACACTTCCCGATTCTGGAATTTCACTGAATATTTAGTGACAGTTGATCAGTTTTTCCTTAGGTAACAAACTCTCCTCCTAACATTCTCCACTTCTTACCAGGCACCTTTCTCTCCACAAGGCAATCCCGTAACTTGCACCATCTCTTTCCCACCGAGTTACTCTGAGACTATCACTTTTAAAAAAATGCAAAAACCCAAACCAAACTAAAAAACTGCACCCTGACTAGGCCTTCCAAATATTTATGCTTCAGCTGTTGTTTATATTAAACTACTATTTGAAAACTTCTGCGTGAAATTAATGCTCTATGTGCTAGAATAGACAAGGGTGTGTATCTTGTTTATCAGGATTCTTCCCATATCAGACACATAATAAATACAATATTCTAATTACAATCTGAGGATTTCAAATATCTAAGGAAAAAAAAAAGGAATAATTTTCAGAAGGTCTTTCCATGCTGGAGATCAGACAGAACTTGCTTTGTATTTCCAGCTGCTGCTTTACTCTAGAAGAAACACTGGATTAAGTCTGGCAAATCTGCAAAAGCTTGCTGATACTCTGGAAGAGATTATTTTTACACATTATCTCTACCAGGCACTGACAGTTTGTCTCCAACAAGTGCTCCTCCATCTACTGATCTCAAGCTGACAAGGAGTTCAATCCTGTAAACACAAATTCCCATAACACAATCCTCTGGTGTTAAATAACTAGACACTGCCTACGTAAGAAGGAGCAATTTTTCAAAGCAGATCTCAAGTAGTTCTCACTGGTTCTATTTACCTTGGGGAAGCAACTCCTAACAATCCCACAACCTGTACAAAACACTGTGTTAATGGCCAGATGCATTCCAGGGCTTCTCTCTTCCTCTGGAGCTCCACACACCCATCTTTGTTGAACAACAAACCCAGAGAGCTGAGCCAAGGCGTGGTCATATGTGGGCAGGTCTGAGCCTCTCAGGGATGCTGAAACATTCACTTTACAGTTTTCTGCAACGATGTCAAAGTTAGGACAAACACCAAAGGTTTGACAGACACCACAGTCACCCTCCTGGTAACTGAGAAAATATCCCATGCCTATGTCACAAGGGTCAAATAACTCTATTCTGAGCCACACGTGTTCATCTGAAATTTCAATATTTTCAATTTCTTGAGACACACACATGCAGACTTTGAAAATTCATTCAGTGTAATAAGACAAGGAATTACAAGTCCAGTTTTCTCATTAGGCACTTAAAATCTACAGCCCTATAGAACCTGAAGTTGCCCTTGGCTCACACGTCCTTCCAGTGCTGACACACCTTGAAGAAACATGAAGGTAATTTTGAATTCAGAATAGTGAATAAAAGAGGGGTAAGTAACTCCCCTATGCACTGACAAGTAAAAAGGCTGTTTACTTAAAATACTTTATCATCACACAGATGATTGTTCACTGGTAAAAAACCACCAAACCCAACAGAAACACCACAACCAAAAAACCAAAACCCCTCCACATCAAACTAGCAGCCTCTTTCAGGAGACCATCAGCAGGACTGTTCAGAAAGAAACACAACTGTCTCAACCTTATCCCCAGTGCTGGTCTCAGACAGAATGGCGTCACTGAAGAAGACTCCACAGTGGTTTATGAACACAGAAGTCACACAGTATGGGATCTTAAACAGTAAATCAAACCTGACAGATAATTAAACTATAATCAAACCATTAAATATTTGAGAAATATAAAAGCAGAAAACAAGAGTAGTTTTAGCACTGTCAGAAAACGAAACAGTAATGAAGAATCCTTCTGTATGTTCATCAATACTTCCCAGCTATGAGCATCACCTTCTAATGAAATACCTTATGCACACTCTGCATTAATAAAAGTGTTAAAAAACGGGAGAAAGGCAACACAGTCAGACAAAAGTGTGCTCAGTATTTAAATTTTCAAGTTACCTGAACAGAAGAAAAATGCAAATCAAGTGCCTGTCACTGCTATTATTCTACAAAAATTTTGACGGCTTTCCCAGAGTGCTTTTTAGTTACAAAGTTCTAAATACACACATGCACGTGGATTCAAGCACTTTTATTCAGAGCAGAACTGTATTTCATGGGAGTTTATGCAGTAAAAATAAACTGTAATCAGGACTTTTTCTCACTGCTTAGTAAAATTTTATTAGTTATTTCTGAGCTGGTTTAAAACACAAGTTCTGTAGGGTCTTCTCCACTTACAAGATACAAGTATAAAAAAAAGTTCCAAACATCAATAGATGAGTGCAATGATATTCAGTCTAAGTTAATCCCCAGACATCCAAATCCATGAATAAAAATTCATCAGTTTTAAATACACTGAGCCTATTAAGCAAGAACAAAAGCATATGCACAAAAGAGCTTTTAATATATTTCAAAGCCCACAAGAGCCGTGGTCTCATTAAAATTATAAATTACACAAACATGGAATAAAGATTCAAACTGCAGTGCAGCTAAGCAGATTACAGCAAACCCCGCGTTCCATATGATAACACACCATGGCCCTCCCAGATGGGGGCTTGGAACAAAAAGGCCAGCACTGCAGCTAGGGAAAACCTCCTTGTGATCTCTGCTTTCTGTTCAGCAGATGACAGCCAAATAATATGTTGATTATTCTGTTTGTGCTGCTAAGCTTGTAAGGTGGAATAAAAGCGATATGATCTGTTGTGAACCCCCATGCTAATGTGTCGCCCCGCTCATAAATAATATACGGAATTTATTCCGAGCCTATCTTTTTATCTGAGTTCCAGGTTTTAAATGCAGGAACTGAAACAGAAAGCCGGCATAAACTATTATTTAATTTGATGGTTTAAAGTAAAAGATACAGCTGACACAACAATAAGTGAGAGAACTGACTACTCAGTGAATCAAAGAAGTAGAGGTGCCTTTCTCCAATTATATGCTGAGGTGCAGAGAACCTGCAAGGCACTGAGCACACTCCAGCCCCACAAACTGCACTGTCACCGACCCCAAACACATCACCAAGCAGGGCCTTTATGGCTTATTTTACCACAGACAACCACCCCAAATTCAAATTTCAAATGAGGACACAAGTACTTGTAGAACAGAAAAACAGTACAGAAACAATCACTGTATAACTTCACTAAAATTGTATCTCCCTGAACTGCCCTCTTAAAAAGTATTTAAGTTTTTAATAAGTGATCAGATGTTATTTCATCTGAATTTACTAACTTGGGTTTGTTCCAAAAGCACAGAATTTGGCTTGCCCTGCCTTCCATAATACACTGCTTTTCTAAAAGGAAAAAATCAGTGACTGGTCACACAGCTCCTTCCACAGATATTTTGTGCATGCTGAGAAGACTGACGATCTTCCTACAATTTAATGTTGGTGATTTTCAGGTTTTTCACGTCAGAAATATCAGAAGTTCTATTACAAAATCACTGTGGCAACAGCATGAGAACAACAGGATCAAACACACACTTCACACTTCTTGGACCAATGGAAGCACAGCTGACAGAGAGAAAAGGTGAAAAGATGAGGGTCCGAGACTGTGCAACAGTTTGCTCAGAAATACAAAAAGGAATGTAAAAAAAAAAAAAAAGCTCAATTACCTTTCTTTCTTTGCTAGGGACACAGTCACAGCTCTGAATCACAGAAATAATGAAAACATGGCTACTGAAGACATACACATGTTCTAATAAGGCTTAAGACTAAAAATTCAGATGAATTATTCTCCCACTGCAATGAAATAACACATAAATACTATTTTCACACAGAACCAAGACAGGACCTCAAAACAATCAGTGAATCTGACTGACACCACAACCTCAGGTGTGTCCATTTACAACACAGTACTGTAAGTTATTCTGCAGTCACCAGTTACAGTATTGTCATTTTTAGGACCTTGATGATATTTAAGCTTCTCTCAATCTGTTTCAGCTTCTAAAACTTTAAATGCCGATTTATTTTTATTCCTCTTACCTACGTAATCTCAGACAAAATGCAAACTTGGGGGGAAAAAATTGGTAGCAGCCATGAAACTCAAGCATCTTCTTAGAATACATTCACATTTCTATAACCAAATCTTTCCTTATGTTCTTAGGAATTCATCTAATAAAAAGGTTTCAGCAATAAAAGAAACTTCCAGCTAAGATCACAGCACTAATAATATCTGAGCTAGCAAAAGCTAACTCTAGTCAACACTAAAGTCAATGCATTACTGAGTAGCAGGCTCAGTATAGGAGGGGTAAGAAGCTGAATGTACTGAGATAAAGAATAATGACAGTTTGCTAAAATACAGCCTGGCTACAAAAAAAAGCCAGATATTCAGTGTTTCTGCCCTTTTTTCCTCTTTTTTTCATCACAATATTATTCCAAATTTGGAACAATATGACTTTCCTTAAGTAGCCAGTAGTGAATCTGGCTTTAGAGTGAGTTTTATTAGATTGCTGGCCTATGTTTTACCCAACTTTATAATTCCCAGTGAAAAACTTAAATTTTAATTCTTGAACTACTTAAAGGCCAAAATGACCCTTTTCTTCATCTACCTCTCAATGACCTGTTTGCCATTCTAGTCCTATCTTCTGAAGGGCAAGCAAGGCTTTGGTCTCTGTGCTCAGCCCAGGCAGAGTTCCACAGCTCTACAGGATTATTTACTGCAGCACCTCCTGGTTCATCCCCCACTCTGTGGATGGTCACACTGCCATGGAACTAGAAGGAAGCCCACTGGATAGGTCTGAATGTTCCAATGACCCTGCAGGATTCTGTCCTCAGTGAAACCTGAGGGTTGTACACAGTTTTGAAGCCACTGGCCAATATCCCCACTTGGGAAAGCCAGAACTAGCATCATCCTGGCCTGGCTCAGGAATTCATCCCTATCCCCAGGGATATCCAGCTCTTTCTAACACACATAATGCAGTCCAATCCAACCACTGCAGTCCAATCCAACCACTGCTCCTCTGCATGTCTCTATCAGACTAAAGACTGAGTGGTTCATAAACCCAAGATGGGCAAGAAAAGGGGACAAACTGCTTGTTAGAGGATCCAACACCACCTGAAGTTACACTGGTAGTAGCTGAATAATCAAGCTAGCATTCCTGTCTGGAATACCTATGGAAGCCACAATGACCAGAATACTTGGCCAGTATACTGGAAGCTTGAGGTTCCACGTTTGTGGGTCTCACCAAGGATGATAAACACAAGGAAAACAATCTCTATGAAATACAGCACTAACCTGTATGATGCTTAATAAAACAGTACACTAAACTTACAGTTCATGTTCAAGATTACTGTTCTGCAGGTTTCAGTAATATTATACTGTACAATTTCATAATCTGAAGCTACAGAAACATTAAATAACTTCTTAAATGATTTACTGTCTTCAGCACTAACTACTTTAACTCAAGTCTCCTAATTTACTTCTATTGTAAAGGAGCTGTTTAAATTTGACACAGGTTTAAATTCTTTTTTGTTGTTGTTCAGTATAACCCCCAAGGATGCATTTGGTAACATCCAGAGGCTTTCTGAATAAAATCAAATCGCATTTTATATAATATCATACAACTGGTAAGCCTTAAACCTTCCCACTAATCCTTTTTTTTTTTTTTTTTTCCACAGACTGACTGGATAAGTAGTCTTTAAGCTTTTTCATACTGAAAAAAAAACCAGGTCTTTTGGTGTCAGAGCTTCCAGGATTAAACATTCTTTCCAGTTGTTGGCTCATGGCCTGAAGATCCTGCACTTTCAAACTTATCCCATTCTGGCTAGTTCAAAGATCAGGAAAATGAAGCCATCTTCTTTGCAGCCATAATCCACGCCCCATGCTGTTCGATACTTAAGAACATCTCAAAAGCAAACTACCTTGTTTCAGCTCCCAGCAGGAGCTCAGCAGGGCACTGGATCACATGACTGCAAACCCAGCCTAGTCAGGTGACTCAAGGGCTAATCAGATTTGGTGACTATAAAACTTTAATCAGTACAGTCTAATACCGTCACATTCCAGAAGTGATGAGAGGAGCAGCTCGGCGAGGTAACAGCAAACACTAATAAGATTATGAATCAGAACTGCCACAGGATGTGGTTTTTTAGTTCTCTATCCCATACACAAACCCAACAGAAAAACATTACTGAGAACTGGTCAGGCAGACAGGTTTTGAAACAAAACGGGCTGATGTGATTTATTCCAAAACCAGCAGCATTTTGTTCATTGCCACAGAAGGACAAGAGCACACACTGAATCTTGTAAGGCACAGTTAAAATCCAACAAAACCATCCCTCTGAAATCAAAGACAATAAAACACATACATCAGTAACACCATCTTGTTGGGAAACACACAGCACTGGGGGCAATAACTGGAGGTCCCACGAGTTTCCAAGGGCAACCCATGTGGGCTGCACGTGGAGAACAGAGCGAGGCCATGACAGGAGTGTTCCCTCTTAGCAACCAAAAATATCTACAGCAACTCCAAGTGCTGCTGTTTTGGGGACTTTCACCAACTCCCTAGGTTACAGTTTTTGAAGAGAAATGTCAAACATACCTGCAGATCAAATTCCAAGCACACCCTTTTCCCAAATGTTCCGATTTCTCTCTCACTCACAATTGTATTCCCTCTGGTTTTTTTTCCCTTAGGGAATTTTCACCCAAAATCCTCTTAATCCATTTTAGAGTCTGCATTTTGCATAGGCAAGCAGCTGAATTGGATCAGCAAGTTTACAAGAACATGAAAACAGAGCTTGACTTTTTCATAGCCCAGCCAGGATTTGCAGCTAAAATTGACATAAAGGTGTGGTACACGACATGTGAGCTGCGAGAAAGAGAATTTGATTATTCCACGCTTTACATCCCAATATAGACAGAAATGTTTAAATCTCCCTGACAAGGAGTAACTTGCTAAGACATTTCCTGATCATTTGAAACAGCCTCCATGTTCCTTAGTTTCTCTGCATTTCCATTCCATCCCTAGGACAGGAATAGTAGGACTTCTCTACCCACTAATGTGCATTTCAGGATAAGGGGGTTTTTTATATAGTAATGTTCTGTGGTTTTGCTTTCTGCCAGACAGCAGATCCTAAAGGGATCTCCTGCAATGGCTGGAAACTCACCTTTTGGAAACTGGACATGTGAATATAAGCAAACTTTTAGTATCATTCAGAGAGAGTGAAAAGGCTATTATTATTCCTGAAAATGAAACACCATTGACTTAAAAATACTTAAATTAACTTCATAAAATTAGTTTCTTCTCTATTTGTCTGAAAAGAAATACAGGCAAAGTCAGATGTGGCAAGCAGTATTTTTATAAGCAAATATTCAGTTGTAAAGCTTTATTGTATTAAATTGTTAAAATTAAAAAAAAAAAAAAATTTGAAAAATAGCTTATTTCCACCTGCTTCCTAAATCAGTAGGACTTGAACTGTATCCATCATGTTAAAAATGAGGAAAAAATGAATATCACAAACAGAACAACTGCCACATTTTAAACATTCAGCTCTGATACTGAAAAAACTGCTTCTACTTCAGCATTATTTTTGTAATATGTGAAACATACTGTTACGATTTACACTGTAACTTGTAACAGTTTCTCTATATTTTAGAAGGAGGTCAAGTGACAAAATTTTTAACAAAAAATACCACTTTGTTGGAAAATACATGAAATTCTGAAATAGCTCCAAGGTTCACAGTCAGCAAGAGTTGGAAGGTCCATCCCCACTATGTGTCTACTCCCTTTTCCATAGAGCATCAACTCAGCAGGATGACAAAAAATTAAACTATTAAGAAGGCAAATCAATAGTTCCAAGTCAGATTAGTGACCTGAATCAGCTCAAGAAACAACCTGAGAAGCACCAGGGTTTGCTGGAGTGGAAATAGAGGAGGAAAAGGAGGTGAGGCTTCCTCTTTTTGCAACACTGACCTACTACATCAGCCCCTGAATGACTGAGATTTCCAGGAAACCTGCACTTCCTTCAAGAAACACTAAATCCGGTAGAAGCAGTTCCCATTTGCAAAATAGTTTCATTATGTGGGCTCCAATATGAAAGAGAAATGAAAAAAAAAAAAAAAAAGAGACAATTATTTTGCCTCCAGTTTTAATTGCCCTGCAGGAAAATGAGGTAAAAAAAAAAAAAAAGGAAAAAAAAAAGTTTAAAAACTACATGTCAGTCAAGCAGCAATGAGAAATGGAAGAACCAAAGAGAGGGCTCAGCCCTGGGTGGATGTTTACACCTATGCTGTAAAGTTAATACAACTTAGAGCAGTGTATTTTATTTAAAGAACAAGCAAGGAAATGCTTTGTGTCGCTGAAGTGACAAAAGGAAATTGTACTGCTCAGAATGGGGAAAAAACCCATCCCTGAGACTGAGTGCATGTGGTCAGTCATTTGATTGCCTTTCTGACAGGTAAGCAGTGACTTAGCAAAGACATCCCCATGGGGTTACAAGCTTCTGTAACAAAGCCCTCCAACAGATGTACTGCAGGTTTTAAGTGTTACACACATCTCCAAGCACTCACACCTGAAATAGTTAGGTACTTGGACTCCAGAATGACAGTACAGTAAGAAATGGAAGAGTTACTGTGATGTTTTAGAAGTGGAGAACTCTCTGTAAGTTTAAGCCTCCTCACTCAATTAACGCAGAATTTACACCCCAGGATCCCACTAAAGGATTCTTGAACCCTTTTAAAAGAACTGTGAATCATGCTTTAGGCCTTTATTTTGTTAGGCTTTCCTATTCCAGATATTCACAACCCATTAGTCATATATTCCAAAAGTGTAATTTAATAGGTATATTTATTTCTTGCCATGTTTTCAAACGTGCCCTTTGCTTTTCTCCCCTAAGGGCAGATACTTCTTACACTGAACTATTAAAGACATTAAGACAAAACATTAAGACAACCTCTTGATACTCATGGCAAGAAATCTTACACTGATCACTGCTTAACATGCAAGAACTTGGCCAGCAGCACAAGGAATGCCATTTCACTAGGAAAACATAACACTAAAGCTTCCTGCTCCTGAATTTGAATTGGATATGAAGGAAAGACTCTGAGGTTCAGGACTGCCCACCTATTTGTTGCCCTTTCAAGCTGCTAATATTTAACATGAGGGTTTCTTTTTTTCCTTATTAATATAAACAGAAAGTTTCAAGAACCACAGGTGTTCAAAAACGTGGCTTATAATGGCAGCAAAAACCGTTCATTGAAAATAAAGTGTGAGGGTGAAAAGAATTATAACATCAGAACTCCATTTTTATATTCTGCTGTGCGCAAATGTCTTCAAGCAGCCTGGGACGCATCTGGGACCAACAGATGAAAAAGAAATATAAAATACTTGTGACAGTGGCTATCCTTTATGCTGACAGGGATTTCTCTTAAATTCAGGGCGCTACAACATAAAGCGTCCACTGACAAAGCAAAACGCAAACTTTAATGTCTTTAACTTTTTCTACCACAGGTCTTGGTGCGGGGCCACCACACCGATGCGAGATCTCGCTCCCAAGTTACGGTATTAAACCACACGTTTATTTACGTGTCCGCGGCTGTTTACGAACAGGACGGGGACTCCGAGCATACTCACATTTTACTTTACGCGCAATAAGGTAAACACACGTTTTACAAGCAGTTTTTCCTCCCGGGCTCTTTGCGAAGGGGCCGATGCCGACAGGGTGTGAGCCCGTCCCCTCACACCGCTGCGCTCCCAGCCCTGCGGACACCCCCGGGAGAAGAGGGGAGCCCTCCGCAGCACCCGCACCACACCCCCGGAGCCGGTCCCAGCCCCGGGCAGCCCAAACCTCCCGCTCCCCCAGCCCCGAACCCGCTCTCACCTCCCCGCTCGCCGCCGGGCGCCTCAGCCCTTACCCGCCCCTCCCGCCCCCCACCTGCCAACACCGCGGCCTCCCATTGGGTGTCTGTTCCGGGAGCCGCGCTCCCATTGGCGTAGAGCGCAAGGCCCGGCCCTCCCGGCGTGCCCGGCCGCTGCCGCTGCCCGCAGCCGACATGGCGGCGGCCGGCGGGGCGCGGGGCCGCACCAGCTTCCAGCGCCGGGCCGGGGCCGGAGCCCGCCCGGCCGCCCTGCCGGGCACCCGGCCCGCGCTGCGACACGGTCAGCTACTGCTCTCCAGCGGGCTGCCCTCCCTCGACTGTGTGCTAGGTTGGTGGGAGCGGGACCGCGACCCGGCGCTGCCCTCCCTCTCTCCCTCCCCCGTGCCGGGCCCTGCCCGCCCTGCGCCCCCCCTGACCCCGCGGCGGCTCCCGCAAGGCTTCTCCCTCCTCCCTGCAGCTCCCGGGACTGGGGGGGGGCGGGGGGAAGGAGGAAGGGGCAAGGCCGGGTCCGCTTCCCTGGCAGGAGGAGCGGGTTGCCGTGCCCTGCCTTGTCTCGGAGCGCAGCCCTGCCCTGTGGAGCCCCGGGGCACCGCGTCCCTGGCGCGTTCCGCGGGCACTGTCACATCGGGGTGCCGAAGGGCTCGGTTTTGAAAGCCGCGTCCGCTGGGTTAACGCGTGGTGTAGTTCTGGTTCTCCGGCGTGGCACTGGTCGGGATGTGTCGGACGGGGTTTTCTGTCACAGCGGCGTCACTGAAATGCCCCCGTTTCGAGGGGTTGCGCCGGTGTGAGGCTGTGCTGGCTGTGCCTCTGCCTTTGCCTGCTCGCAGTGTCAAGAGGGTCCCGTGGACTGATCTGTTGGGCTATTGCTGTGTTATCATCTGTGCATGAACTGGCACCTTTATGGGATTGGGAACTAATTAATTTCACTGTTTTATCTATATGCACTAGGGCTGTGTGATCCCTTTACTAACTGCTCGGTAAATGCATCTTTAGTGTACATCAACGCACGTCAACTACTTTTAGCTAGTTTAGGTACTTTAGCTTTGTTCGTTCGTCCTTGGAGCACATGGAATATAGGAATATATCGCTTTTTTTTTTCCTAAGGATATTCTGCATAAGTAATGATAAGTATAAAAGTTGTATCCATTTTATAAAGAACTTTTTGCAGCCTGTGTATCATTTGTTTGTTTGTGCATGTCTGCACATTCATCAGGGATTAGTATCGTTGTGGAGAAGGCTCTTCCTCCTTTAAGAGAGAAGTATTTCATTGAGTGTAATTTGTGAAACCCTTTAATTGCATAAATAGAAGATTTGCTTTGAAAATTCCAGTTCTTCTTCATGTTCCCTTTTATAAACAGTGGATTTTTGCACAGTGTGGCTCAAAAGATGTGGACAGCTCCCATGGTGGCAGTCTCCAAATTTCCAGGCACTTACACACACAGTTAGTGGTTTGTCATGGAAGCTGAGGACACTTTCAATGAACCCAGGCTCCCTGCTAAAGTACATTTTCCTTGTCTTTTAAATATTTAGCAATTCCCTGACCTTGCTAATTTTTATACTTAAATATCAAGGAAGTTCTTCAACCCTAGGAATAGCAACTTGTGAAAATACTTTTAAGATAGTTTTTGGGTTCTGGCATCTTTGAAAAGCTGTAAAACTCTGTATTCCTGTGTAAACCTTTGGTAAGCTCCTAGCCCTTGAATCACTGATTTCTGAGGGCTGAGTGGGTAGGCCAGGAAAGACTTGTGCCAAACGTGGTGACTATAAAAAAAGTTTCCATTGGTTCCAGGGATTAGGCATTTTTGGAGACAGACCATCTGTACAGAATCACTGATTTTGAAGACTGGGGAAGGACCTCAAGAATTCGCTGTCTGCAGCCTTAAAGGAGGCTCAGCACCAAATTCCAAGTTGTTTGCTCAGGGCTTTGTCCAGTTGAGTCTTGAAAATCTGCAATGGCAGAGATTTCACAGCAGCTCTGGACAACCCGATCCAATGCTTACTTATTTTTCTAGGGAGTTTTCTTCTTCCTTATATCCACTGGGAACTTTTCCTGCTTCAGTTTATGCCTGTTTTTTGTTGCCCTCCCTCAGTTAAGAGCTCAGCTGTCTGCTCAGCAGCTTCTCTCAGGTACCAGCCCACGGCCTTCAGGTCTTCCTCTCTTCTTCGGGTTAAACAAACCCGATTCCTTCAGCCTCTTCTCTTAGGTCATTGCCCCATCTTGGTTCCCTTCTACTGGACTCATTTCAGTTTATCTTTGCTTCTCACTTCACTTTATCTTTACTTCTTTCTTGTACTTTATCTTTACTTCTCACTTCAGCTTATTTATACTTTTTTCTTGTACTGAGTGTCTCAAAACTGGACCTTGTATTCCAGATATGATCTAATGAGTAAAGGGGATAATCACATCCTTTGACCAAGTGACTGAGCCCACTGTGCTGGTGGAAGTGCTGTGCTTGGTCTCCTTCCTGTCCTTTCTGTGTGTGTGTGTGTGTGTGTGTGTGTGTGTGGAAATGCTTCATAAATGTGTTGCAGAATGCTGTTTATGTTTTTCTTAAAGAGTGCTGTTACTTTCCTTCTTTTGTCTTGCTCACTAGCAGTTAATAATTGCACAAATATTTAATTTTTATTTTACCAGGGACAGGGGACAATCCTTCTCTTTGGTACAAATTCCCAGTGGAAATTACTATGAACTCTCTTAGTCTATGTTTCATAGACATATTTTTTGACAGTCAGCAGGCAGTCTTCTAAATCTCTGGCTTTGGGCTTGAATTTAAGTTTGCCTGGTTCAGAATCTGTAACCCAGATACAGCATTATTTGCCAGACATGAAAATACAGCTTAGGAGTATGTGTGAGTAAAGGCAAGCATGGTGTTATCAGACACAGGTATAATGAGGAACTTCTGAAGAGAGGAGTAGGCAGAGGATACAAGGAGGAATTTCTTTTACTCTACAGCTAGAGGCTGATTGTACATTATTGTTGGTCACTCTTCTTAAGCAATGCATTTCCTTTGGAAAAAAGTGTTGGATGAGTGCTGGATTTCAAATGCCATCTTACCATTAGGGCACTGCATTTTCAGGCTTTTTAGTCAAGTTTACTTCCCAGGTTTTGCTTCAAGACCATATATGCCTGATTTGTGCCAAAGCAGTTCTCTGTAATGAGCTGCAACTGTTGTATAATATAATAATCACATGCCTTGTATGGAGTGTTTTGTTTCAAGCTGCTTGGAAAAAAGGTCAGGAATATGCTTTGAAAACAATCGGGCATTTCTCAACTGCAAAGTTTGTGTGTTCTGTCATAGGATCCTAAATCTCTTTGCTGTAAGTGGCAATGTGGAAAGTTACAGGTCTTGCTAGTTGTTTATGTGTGCTACTGCCTTAGATACTGGCAAAAAAAAGTAAAGTAGCAAAATTAGGAAGAATAACAAGTTCACAGCAGCTTTCTTGGGAAACTCAAAGATTTTACCTTTTCCTTTTTCACTCCGTCAGCATTCCTGCTGTTTTTTCCTGTCACCTGTTTTTTGCTTAATTACTATTATTGTTACTAATTATAGTATTAATATGTAACCATTGTAACTGCAATAGTTTTACATCCCATCTAATAGAACACACTTGGGCAAACTCTTCACTGCACCTCATAATGTAAAGCCAGTCCTCTGACCTGAGCTGGCCTTCAGCAGCCAGGGTGTGTGCACATATGTTACAGCTCTGGCTTGTGGAAAGAAACAGTACCATTGATGATCTGAAAATACAGCCTGTGAGAATTTTGACTGCACTGTCATAGTGTTTGACAAACAAATTCTCTCTTGTGCAAGCGATTTAAGAGCAGAAGAGACACTGCTTCTGTTGTGGCTACGAGTGAACGTTTATAGCTGAGGTTTTTATGTCCTTATTGCGTGAGGTAGTACATTATTTATGGCTGCTTTGATATTTCTACGTCAAGCTGTAAATATTTGAGGCATTTGTACGTCTTGACTTGGGAGCATAGCTTGAAAATCTGCACAGTGAAATTAGTGTGTGACTAAACACTGTCACTGCCATGTGCTGCTCAAATCGTGGTGCAGGATGACAGAGTGATCCGTTGTGGTTTTAATTCAGGTGTGATATTATGCAAAATTTATTCAGCCTGTGGGAAAGAACTTTGCTTTTTCTCTCCTTCTGGGTATTTTGACATTACAAGTGCTACAGATATTTGTAGTCCACCAGCACGAGCTATACAGATTAAGAAGATGGTCCAACTCTCGTTGGAAATCAATTTAAGTGAAGTTTAATGGAACTCTTATAAATTTGTAGAGTGAATGATCCTGGTCACTAGAGTCCATCTATGCACTAGAATGCATCTGTGCAGGCCAGACTAACTTCTGGAGCTTTGGAGGTTGTGCCAATGTGATTCAGTTTGCTCCTGACTTTTAAATCAGTACGTAATTGCAGGTGACATACTGCAATTCCCTTCATGCAAAACACTTCAGTAGGCTGGTCAACATATGGCCATCTGAACACTTCCAGGAATTTTTAACTTTCTTGTCACAGTCATATAATTGTTAAATGAAATAGCCTGATGTCAGGTAATTCCACTATTGTAATTCTTGGAATTCAGATTATAATCCAGTTTACTCTTCACCTAAAATAAAATATGAATTCTTCTTTCACTGCCTTTGTAAAGGAATTCGTAGGATTGTTGTTATGTCCCAGACATGCTATGAAAGACTTTACTAGCATCTGTTTTTTCAGATGTGTGTTAGATGTGTATGATCTGTCAGTCCAGGTTTCATTGGGTGAAATCCTGCCTGTGTCACCACCACATCTGCTTTCACTAACAAGATAAAAAGCAGTGGAGCCAGGATTTTGCCTCAAGCCTTGGGTGGGAATTTTCTAGCTTTGCTTACATCCTTCTGGTACAAAGGAATATCCCTTGATAGTGATTAATCTGAATTTAATTTGTAGCATGTTACTCACTTGAGTCATCCAAGTAAAAATCTGCTGGCTCAGACCACACATCACTACTGTGGTACTTGAGCATAGTTCTGCAGAGCTCTGCAGGATCTTTTTACCACAATGATGATAGTACAGTATATTGTGAAAGTAATTGTAATGTGCAGTTATAATTACATGTGATGTATAATTATTTTCATAATAGAGAATTGTAGTAAGTATTGCAAAGGTAATTAAAATGTTGTTCACTTTTATATTTTTAAATTCCCGTTATCACCTTTCTTTGACTTATAACTAAGAAAAGTTATTGTTCTCTAACATAGTATTAAAATGAAGTCTTACTTTATTCTTCATTTTGTTTGTGTTTCCAGGTGGAGGCGTAGCTGTTGGAACCCTTCTCTTATTGGTTAGTATAGAATATATATTAATGCATTCATTAAATAGCCTATCTCTTCACTGTTTTTTGAAGTCAGACTTAAGAAGTGTAACTCTCAGGTCCTTCACTTTGTGTAGCCTCAGAGTGGACTGTTGTCTGTTCAAGGAATTATTCAAGAATTACTGGAGGTAAATCAAAACCTTAATTTTAGACCACACAATGAATACCCCAGAATTCTGTTTGAAGGGATGGTGTTCAGCACATCCAGGACTTCCGAGCAAAATATTCAGATTTCTAAACTATTGATTTCCCTGTAAGATTCTAGGCTGTTATGATCACTAAGAATTTTTGGGTTTTTTGTAAGTTGGCTGAGGAGATATTTTAATACAGCATCTTTTAATCTTTTGGTTGCCAGAATCAGCTGAAAGATGATGGAAGGCTTTCTGTTGAGGATGTGGATGAGGCCACATGAGGTGATTTAATAAGTGACAACAGAGTTCCCTTTGCAGACCAAATTGCAGCTGTGTGGGAACACAGCTCCAATTGCAGCTCCATTGCCAGCTTTCCTTAATAATTCCTTTTAAATGTTTATCAGATTAATGGTTCTTATTAGGTTCTTATGAGAAACTTTCAAGCTTGTAAAGAAGAGTTATTAGAGAATACATGTAATTATGTGGAAAACATCACATCTGTAATCTTGTTCACATCTTGAGTAGTGTAACAAATTAATACTGCCTTTTCATACCACGTTGCTGGAACAAAAAATTAGGATCCTAGGGACAACAGGTCTAACTTTTAGTTTTCCAGTCGCTGCAATATCTCTGAACTGTTGGGAGTTCACACAACTAAAAAGTTGTGTGATTGTCTTCTCCCACTGAATAAGATGGAAGTACCTCAATTCTCCTTATTTGTAGGACTGACAAAAACCATATCCCCTTGGAAAGCTATCTGAGATACAAGAAGCAATGCCTGAGTGCCTACATATTTAATTCCCCAAATCCTCCATTAAATACTTAAAAATTAATTATTATTTCAAGTTAAAACATGGATGACAGGAAGACAACCACCAATAGGTATGAAATTGTAGGTAAAGTCATGTAGATGAAAACAAAAAAGATGTTTTTACATTTAAAAAGGCCAATTTCTTGCAGAAGATTGAAAGTGCAGTAAAGCTAAATTTTTGGCTAAATCCTGAGTGAAGGATTTAACAGGTTATTAAGAATCAGTGTAAAATTGTAAAATTGGAGTTAAGGGACAAAATCTGAAAAACTGTGCTCCAGAGTAAGAAAAAAAGTAGCAAAAAATTATCAAGTTTAATAAAGATTTTTCTTTGGTACCTCAATAGTTATGAGAAGCCCAAAGGAAGGGCCTGAGTAGTTACTCAATGAAGCAGAAAAACTGGTCCAACATTGACACTGGAAAAGGCAAAAAATCTTTCCCATTGTATCCTTCCAGTGTTCCAGAGTAGACTTTTTATTTCCAAAAAATTTAGTTCCTGATCACTTGGAAGTATTTTCTGGTAGTGGTTGTTAGAATTCCTTGGCATGGAATTTATGCAACTGCAAACCATCATGTGTCCAGTGATAGGCACCAGTAGACAAGCCAGTCTTCAGGTGTGTACTCTTTAGCCTTAAGACAGATTTACTCAGTAATTTTCACTTATTTTCTGAAAGGGATGAAAACATTGTGGTCCCAATATTTTGTATGTGTTTAGTTTTGCTGTGGAATGACAACCATCACCTGGGAGATTGCCTTTGTATCTAAAATTTTGGTTAAGTATTTTGAATGGTTGCAATATTTTGAATTAGTTTTAAAACTAAAGAAACTAAACAGGGGAAAACTTCTTTTAAATCTCTTTAGCCACTATAGGAATTGCATTGTGGTATCTTCTGTTGTTTATAGTGCTCATGTAACCTGCACTAGAGGCTGAAAAACATTTTCTGTTTGCCACTGAGCAAGCTAATTACCTCTACCTCTTACTATGGCTTTGTTGTTATTTTAAGGGTAGTTTTTATTCTGCATTTTATCCGTCATTAGAGGGCAGTTATTGATGTGTCACTGAATCTTAGAAATGTTGATTTTTACATAAAGTATATAAATGAGTGTATGTTGTGGTGGCGCTTAAGTAATTTGAATAGTTGCCTGCCAGAAAAAATAACTGACATTGCCTAAATTCAAGCCATTTCAGTTGGAGAAGAGCTGCAATCTGGCTGTGCTAAAGGAAGAAGGAAAAAATACTGTTAGATCCTGTTATATTTTACATATAGATCAGAGATTATGAGACTAGATTAATTTTGTTTCGTCTTCCCATTGGCAATATTTGCTGCCTGTTCCAGTAGACAAAACTGGTTGGCATCAGATGAACCCACTTGACCTGAGCTCAGTGGCCACCACATGAAGTGAGCTTTGTGGTCTAATGGAAGAGGATGGCAGGACTCAAAATGATGTGACAGTGGCAGGATTTTTTTACCTGAACCTTTTTTTTGCTCTCCTCTGAGCTCATGGATGGCCAATACTAGTGGTAGATCTTAATTACTTATCCTAATGTCAGTTGTGTGTATTTGTGACTGATATTAAACTTAGTCTCCTTCAGATCTGAAAACTGATTTCTTTCCCCCAAATAAGAACCTATGTTATTTTGAAACATCTAATTATATACGAGAGTCTTAAAGCAGGAACTATATTATTTGTGACTCATAGTCTAAAAATTTTTTTAGACTATTTTTAAGTTGGTGCAGGTAGAACTACAGTTGCATTGTTTAGAATATCCGTCAGTATACCAAAAATTCTGTCATGAGATTAGTCTAGGCAAGCTTAATATTACAGGATGAAGCTGTCAGTGATAAACCTCCTAGGAAGATCTTTCTGTGTTGTACTCCAAGTGTTATAAAAGGTTTAAATTCTTCCCCCTTCCTTCACCTTCTCTATAGGCAAGAATAACTGCATTACTTTTAGCTTAGCTCCCTTTTGCAAATTAAATGCTCATCTTCATTAATTTGACACATTATCTTGGTTAATTTAACCAATAATAGTAGATTCAGGGTATTAAAATATTTATTTTAACTGTTGTGGTTCTGCAGATGTAGTAATGGCCAGACTGTAAAATATTGCTTGGAATCTAAGTGTACAATTTTTTAAACTCAATTCATAATAAAGAGCACCGTGATTTTCAGTGAAACTTAATTCTATAGTATATTCTTTTGACAGTGTTTTTAATTACATGAGAATTAGCAGAGCTGAGGCATCTGATAATCTCATGCAAGACCATGGTTACTAGAGGAGCTTGAAACTCCTGGCATTTGTTTCACGTAACAAACATTTGCAGGATTTTAACTAGTCCTTTAATGCAGGAAATCTTGCTGTAGTGGGTTTGTAACAAACATTCTGATGTGACACAT
The DNA here is from genome assembly GCF_009829145.1 of Chiroxiphia lanceolata. Taxonomy (NCBI): domain Eukaryota; kingdom Metazoa; phylum Chordata; class Aves; order Passeriformes; family Pipridae; genus Chiroxiphia; species Chiroxiphia lanceolata. Next base: position 7,557,089 of record NC_045642.1, read on the forward strand.
CAAACCAGTTTTGTTCCATGTAACTGTGAGACCACTTTCAGCCTTCCGGAAGAATCTCCCCTTCCGAAACAAGTTGGGGGGTGTGGTTAAGCACAGTCCTTCCCTCCTCCATCTCCCAGGTACTTCAGCTGGTTTTGTGTCTGTTTTGCCAGCCCTGGGGAAGGACCTTCCAGAAGGAGTTACTTTGTTTTTAAACATATAGCCTTGTTTATGTGACACATTCTGCGCGTGAGTTACAGACCACTCAATAGACTCTCTCCTGGGTACCCTGTACGAACCATATTCTTACCTACTCTAAGATGCTCTGGGTTTGACAAGGTCACGACAGCTAAATGTTTTTAAGATATCAGTAGGAGGGTTTTTGTTGGTAGCTGAGGTCAGTTATTAAAAGTTAACGATGTCTGGGTTAAAAGCGGGTCTACTTGTACATTCTAAGCCTGAAGCAGTTCAGCTACTTAATTAGCTACTATTATTTTTGTTAGACATGCAATTTAACCTGACTGGTAAGAGCTCTCTTCACTTGTCAATATAACTGAGTTATCTTCTCTTTTTAAAGCTGAAAAAGATAATCTCAAGAGAGGTACAAAACAGTGATTTGCTGAATATAATTCTACAAAATACCAGTTACCAGAATTCACCCTCCTGAAGTATGGCCAAATGCCAAATATTGTAACTTATATGTTTGACAACTCCGTTTTGGCATGTGCTAATTAAATGCAAGTGACACAAAGTATATCCCCTCCAGCTCAGTAAATGTGGACATTAGAAAAGTATCTTTTAAATGGAATTTCAGATTATTAAAATAATCCCATCTTCTGACCTGCAGCAATTCAGAGAGATGTTTCATAGCTACAGAAAGACACACCTTAGGTCACAGGACCCTACTGTAGAACTATCTGCTGAAAAAATTATCGATACTGATAGGCTATGACAGGCTTTTGGCAGCTTCAGGGCAACCTGTCTAGACTTTGTACAGAGGGAAAAAAAATAAGCTATCTGTACATTACATTGTTGCAGTCCTACTTTTCCCTTTTTACAGCTCCCACCGTTTTAAGCAATTATACTACAAGTTACTGCTGGACCTTGTTTCAAAGAGCTTCCTGTTGTTTGTTATACTGGTGTTTAAAAGTCAGGTGTTATAAATGTGATCTGTAAGTGTTCGTTATCTTATGGTAGATTTGTTTCTTTTTGTTCCTCCTCTGGTTCTAGAGCTTGTTCTGTATCTCTCTCCTGAAACATGAATATCTCTGTGCAGAGGGGGTATTTATAACTAGAGACTTTTTATTATTTACATATCAATCAAATATTTACATATCAATTTTTATAATTCCGTTTTTTCCTTAATTTGTGTATAAATTATATATTTGCAGTGCCTTAGTGATATCAGTGTCTCACTGATGACCCTTTGTCTTCTGTGCCCTAGATAAAATCCAGGGCCTCGAAATTTTACAGCTAATTTTGTGACCCACGAATTTCTTTTGAGAAAGACAGTCTGTGCACAAGGTATTGAGAAGGTCTCTTATGTATCCAGTGTAGTGGTGAAAAGAGCCATAAATAGGAATTGGTCTTTACCCTTAGTATTCCACATGGGTATATGTTGGAATTCTTTGCAGTCATACTGACAATGCCGCTTTTCTCCGTGACGGTTCCAGCCATGAAAGAATGCTGTTGTGGAGGGAGACCAAAGGGTAACAATCACAATAAACTATTTATTTATGTCCTTATCAGTAGGATCAGAAGAGGTTTTTGTCCTGGAGACAATATGCATAACTTCTAGGTAAATAATCTCTTTTCCTTGTGTAGCTTTACGCTTCACTAGTTACTCACCTGCTACTTAGCTGTGGAACACTCTTTGTTCAGCAAGAATCAGAGAAAGCTGTGGAGGGCTGGGTGACTTGTGGTGGCTGGGCCCAGAAAAGGCTCTGCAGCTGCAAGAGTCTTATTTGTTGATGTGCCTTGTTAGCTAGAAGTGAAGCTCCCAATGGAGGCTGCTGACAGCACAGCCCTTTGCTGTGGAGGTGAGAATAAAGATTTGGGCCGGGTTGGTCCAAATTTGGCTGACTCAGATGAACTCAGGTGTTAGTTCCTACACGTACAGAATGAAGGTGGTTCTGGAAATTTTGGAAAAGTAAAGAGAACAGTTGAAAATTTATCAAAATAGTTAAGTCCAAGCGTTATCAGCAAAGTGTTTCCATCCGTGATTCTGTGAAAATAATCAGTGAGGTACCTGTGCTAAATGATTTGTTTGTTTGTTTACAAGAAGAAAGCGAGCTACACTGCTGTGGTTTTGAATAGTAAGGTTACAATTGAAGCCAGGGTACAATGGATGCTATCAGAAAAGCCCCATATGGGTGCACTTTAGATCTTTTGAATACCACAAAAGTTTAGTGACCTAGAAATGAATCAATAAAAAGCCATCCTCTATTTGACAAATTGAAGAACTGAGGGATTCTTACAGATGCATTGACTTTAACAATTCCAGATACACTGTTTGTAAAGGCTTTCTGAGACACATTTAATCCTTAGAGTACTGTAGCAGACTATGAGGTGGTTTATATTTAGATCACTCTCCAATACTTAATTTCCTATTTTTACTGTAAAAGTTTGCTGTTATGAAAATCAGTGTAAGCAAACCAAAGGAAAGGCTAATGCTAAAATGATGTGTCCTTACCCTGAATGTGAATGCCTTTAATTTGCTGTATTGACAATACCTTATTGTTTTGCAAAATACAGTTGGGGTATGGCAGTGTAAGAACATCTCTACTCCTCTTATACTACAAATAACTCAATGAGGTTAATTATCATCTTGATTAAGTCAATACAAGGGTTTATATCCATGTTCCTTATTGCTTTTCTTCTACAGTTTGTTTTAATGTTTCAGCATTTCAAATAAAATTTGAGTAAAAATTCTTCTTTACTACTACAGATTTATTTCCTCATAGTTCAGTTAAATAATCATCAGTGTGATTTCTTGCATTTATGCCCCAGTTTATGGAGTTTGTGTGTTATGTTTGGCACAAAATTGAGCATGTTGTTTACTGTCTAAGGAATAATTAGTATGAAAAATGATGATCCAGAAAGACTGTCTGTATAGCTGCTGCATGTACACAAATCATAAAATAGTTGAAATAGATATTTGCTTATATTCCATTAAATATCAGTTAAGTCCTGTCTGCATGCAATACAGCTCGAGTTTTCTGTGCCTCAAATGGTGGAGAAGGTGAACTTTATCCTACAGATAAAAATTAATAAACCAAGATTTTTTGTTTGCCAAGGATGATGTTAAATGTCACAGCTGAGAATCCTTCCAGAGCACCCAAGGAATGTTCCTTTTGCTCTTTTTTTTGAAGAGAGGGAGATCTGACAAAATAGTCTCCCTCCACTGACATCTGCTGCAGTGATGTGATTACAGGGTGTCTTCTTTCAGGTAGCTCAGACAATTTAAGAAAAAAAAAATGTAGATATCATGCTGTCACTTTGATTTTTAGGGGGCCTTGGTTCTTAAATTGAGAGCTTCATAGATGGAGATTAGCACGTGGAAATCAATGTACTGTGGATAATATATTACCAGTGATATTGCAGTAAGCAGCCAAAGCATAAATAACTGGAGAGACCCAACGTTTGAGGGGCAGGAGCTGTAGGTGTTCCTGGCCTCCAGTCATAAGGGAGACTCTGTGTTTTATTTTCCTCTTGTTGAAACAGTTCAAGATCTAAGCAGGCTCCAAAGACTATATTTACAAAATAAGGCTGTAATACTTCTTCATAGCTTTAGAAAGTGTCTGTTCTGCTTTTTGCTTCTGCAGCTTTAGTGCTTCAGTTTTACCTGGATTGACTCTTGTCTCCATCCTGGTCTCGTACCTGGATCTGCCTCCTCAGGAGGAGTGGAGCTGAGTTACCAGGGAGACAGTTCTTCAGTCACACTATTCATGGCTTTATAAGGATGTGAGAGTAAACTATATCAAATATTTAACTAAGGGCTCCACACTTCCAAGGAAATTGCAGTTTGTAATTCTGTCAATGCTTTCAGAAATCAGTCCTGCTGAAATGTTAATAAGGAGCCCAGTACTGTCACCAGTGAGCTTTTGTCAGTACTGTCCTTTTTATGATACAGGTCTGTCCATATCACTACACTGTTGTGTTTTAAAAAATGTAGGTGTGTTATTGCAAATACAGTATCAAAGATAACTTATATTTATACAATCTGAGTTCTTAAAACCTGAAGACTCTACGATAAACTGGATATATCAATGGCAAGTACCAGTAATGGCAGTGCTGTAATTATTGTATTCCTTTTGGCTTCTTTGGATATCCAGTTTTATTTAATCTCCTGTCTCAGTGATGTGTTATGAAGCATTTTTCTCTACCTTGAAATTCTGCTTTGGAGTCACTTCTAGTTCATTGTTGGTTTTAATGAAAGGGAAACTGTTAAATAAATATTTTTCCATACAACAAAATATGTAATCTTGACACTATATCTTTAGGGATCATTATGAAGAAGAAAGAATTTTAAAGATACAAATTTTCCAAATTTTAAGTGTATCCCAAATGCTAAATTGAAAAGTGAAATTAAAAAAAGCAGGAAATAAATTGTTTTACTGATACCCCATGGGAGTGGGGAATGTCTCTTGGAGAACTGTTTCTTTTCCAGTGATTTTGAATACGTGGTTTGAATTTCTTGGTAAGCCCTTTTGACTCTTAAGCTCCAAAACATTGTATTTTCATACATATTGAAGTTAACAGGTTTTTTGTTAGATATAGACAACTTTCTAATTTTCTGTCTTTGTTATTGGTTTTCTGATTTTTTGAGTGGTTTTACTATTTCATATGTGTAGGGAGGAAATTGTTTCCAAGTCACAAAAAATGGATTGAGTCTTGTTTGTTTTCTATAAAGAAAATCTCTCTGTATTTTTCTGCCTCAACATCCCTGTCTGTTGTCTTCCAGCAGCCAGATTAACAGATGAAAAAGTAAAATTGTGCATTTACTCTTCTCCCAGACAAAATATTTTAGATATCTTTCTAAATAAATGTCAGGGATGTGTTGTTCCAAAGGGCATGATCTAAAATGTTGCAGGGCAATTAATGCCATAGTTATATTGTTGGGAACTTTTTTGCTGGCATTAACACTGCTAATGTTGGTATTTCCTAAAATTAAGGAACATCAGAGGTGGTTCAGATTTCAGTTGTTTACTCACTCACTCACTTCCCCGGTAACTTTAAGTCATGATAAGTTTTAATTGTATGAAGTTCATTAAGATTTTCTAATTCTGGTAATTTCTGATGCTTGCAATAAAGAGGCTGAAGGAAATATGGCCTTTCTGAAGCCAGTGGGAGTTTGTATTTCATGTCAGCAGGCCAGTATTCACAATGTCTGTTAACAAGAATTGTCTCATTTCTTAAACTGTAAATCTGTGTCTTTTGAGTGTGTTCCTGACTTTGCTCTGGTTAGCTCTCAAAAACAGTTGCAAATTACCGTTTTTTCAATACAGACATTGGGTTTGCCTGGTTTTGTAGTTTTCACAGCTTTGAAAGAAATGCAGATGTAAGAATATCTCAGTAATAAAATGATACCTCTATATAGCTTTAGCATGCCCAAATACGATTGAATTTTGAAAACGCATCAATTAATAGCTATTTTAAGCAAGTTAATGTTTAAAGCACTAAGATGTAATATTAATATAATTCTCCTAAGTTAATAAACCCCATCCCATTAACCCATAAAATTCAGTAATCTTAGTAAGTGCAATACTTATGGGAAGCCTTGTAAGAGAGATAATACAGATTGCTGTATGCCATCCCTAATTAGAATCAAATGCAGATTGAGAGCTTTTCTCTGTCTTGAAAAATTCTAAATGCAGTATTATAAGCATTATGTTTAAAGTTTGGAATCCTGTTTTACCTCTGTTGTACATTATACACTCCAGGAGACAGAGCAAAGGGTCTTTTACAGTGTTGTGAGCATACAGGTGGGTGATTTATCTAACAACCAAAAAAAATTCCAACCATTCTTGTTTTCACAGAGGAAGATAAATACGACCTTTACTCCAATTTGTTGTTCAAGTATTTTCTCGCAGAGGGAGTTGTCTGTGGACATGACCTGTTTGTGCTTCTGCTAAAGAGCATCCTGACAACATCTTGAAGGTAAATAAGACTCCTTGCTTTTGATAAGTAAGGCTATATCTCTCGAGGAACTTAGACACATTTTAAAGTGTGTGTATTGTGTAGTAACAAATTAATTAATCTTGGTGATTCCTAAGAATGTGTTGGGAAGTACAGGAGTATTTGCAGTAGCCAGATTTGGGAATTAAATTTAGCTCCCTAAATTAAATTTAGCTCCCTTCCATCTATGGGCAGTGGAGTAAGATCCTCCCAAGGCCAAATCAAGTTGGAGCCAGCTTGTCCTTTATTTGGTTCTGGATGAAAAACCAGGCAGACTTGCTGGATTAGTGGAATGGTTTGAGTAAACCCAACTCTTACCCAGTTTTGACTGGCCTATCAGGAGGAGTGGTTAAGGGGCTTCCAGTATGTTATGGTGGAAACAGTGCACACAATTGTGTAGATATTCATTGTAGTTTCCCATAGAGAATAAAAATACCATTTAACATCTTTACAAGTTCCTTTACACTTACATTTCGTTCTGACTGTTTTGTGCTGGGAATGTGGTCAGCTTTGGGTCAGGTCATACAGAAAGGATCCCTTCAGACTTCAGTGGACTCCTAATCAAACACTGATAGTTTCTGTTATAAGAAAATATATATAGGGAAAAAGGCTGATCAACAGTGCAAAAAAATGCTGAAGTGTGAGGATAATCTTACAAAATTTCATTAAATATTTTATGTCTTTCTAAGGCTGCGTTTTTCTAATATCAGAAGTAACATATAATTTACTGATTACTCTGCATCAAGTGAAGTCTGGCTATTGCCTTAAGTGTCTTCAGAGACTATTTCTGGACAAAATGATTACTTTTCTGCTTTCCTATCTAGTGGTGGGAAATTCTATGCCTTACCTATTCAATATTCATGTACTCAGAAGAAGTATATTCTTAATTGAAATTATATGACTGCACTGTGAAAAATCTAATTTTTTTTTTTTTTTATGATCTTGAAAGTAAAGAGGTTCCTTTAGGGGTGAAATTTTTATCATTTTTTCTTGTGATTTAGAGTGAAACCGAACTCCATAGTGGTGGTTACTATAAGAGACTATAAATGAATGGACAATGTTGCTGCAGGAAAGTCGAGGAAAACATAGTTTTGTTTGTTGTCTCCCTCCGTTTGTGTTTTTGTGTATCCAACAGTATCTTGTCTGAGCTTTTCGTGACTTATTCAGCACTTCCTTTGTTTAGCAAACAGGCACAGCAGAGTTGATTTCTCTGATTTGTATTGTGTCAGTGAAGTAACCCTCACTCAGGGTGCTTCGAGAAGTCCTCTCCTGTCATAAAAATGAGCTCTTTGGGATTTGGGTGACTCCACCAAGTCAGGATTTTAATATAGCACATCTGACCATGACTAATGTGGCATTTATTTAATGAGATTATTATTCTAATGAGATTAGTAATTAATTTATTTTCATTATCTGATTGGGCTGTATTCTGTACTGGAAAGGCAACATAGACATGGTACATATCAACCTGAATTACCCATTATGCTTAGGGTTTATTTTATAAAATTCAAGTATGGATTCAATAAATTCCATGGCTAGTATTCTAATTAACTGGTGTATTACATAAAGGCAGTTCATTAACTGTCCATATTAAATGTCTATATAGTGTGGTCAGTCTATTTATATGTTCTGTTCTCTGCCAAGATGCATAATTGCCCTATTCCAATTCTGTGATGTGATTGGAAGTTTCTTGAACTATAACCAAGACAAATATTGCTGGTAGTAGGAAGGGGAAAAGACATTCTTATAGACCATAATTATCTTGAAATTGTGTATAACTAAAAGACAAGCAGAGGATAAAAAGCCCTGATCAGCTGCCTAAGATATATTATATTACCACCCACCAATTTATCCATCATCCTTTGAAAACATATTCATGCCTTTTGTAGTCAAAGCTCCTTCAGGAAACTGGCATTAAGACGTAATGCTGAAAATTCTACACCTCTGGTAAAACCTGCAGAACTATATACATGCTGGTTTCTAGAAAGTATTTAAACATTTGAGAGCATTTCTGTTCATTCCATATTCTTCAAAAAGGCAACTTTTTACTGTAAGGGCATAAGTACTTATGATTATAGTATATAACAGAAGGAATTATATGATGACTTCTGTGATTGATCATAAATAAAAATTGTGTGCACTGGTAAATGGAAATATATTCAATAATAAAATTACCTTCAGATTTGGCATTAAATTCTACAACTACCTAAACAGCCTATAAAAGCATTTCATTACCTTATTCCAAGCTGTGTGGTGCAGCCACTTGCTGGAGGAAGGGAGGCCATCCAGAGGGACACGGACAGGCTGGAGAGGTGGGCTCATGGGAACCTCAGGGAAGTTCAATGGGCCAGAGCAAGGTCCTGCAACTGGGGTGGGGCAATCCCAAGCCACAAACACAGGCTGCATGGAGAATGGATTGAGAGCAGCCCTGAGGAAAAGGACTTGGGAGTGCTGCTGGATGAGGAGCTGAACAGGAGCCATCAGTGTACACTCACAGCCCAGAAAGCCAAACGTGCCCGGGGCTGCATCCAAAACAGGGTGGGCAGCAGGTCGAGGGAGGGGATTCTGCCCCTCTGCTCTGCTCTGGTGAGACCCCACCTGGAGCACTGCATCCAGCTCTGGGGTCCCCAACACAGAAAGAACCTGAACCTGTTGGAGCAAGTCCAGAAGAGGCCACAAAGATGCTCAGAGGGCTGGAGCACCTCTGCTATGGAGACAGATTGGGAGAGTTGGGGTTGGTCAGCCTGGAGAACCAAAGGCTCTGAAGAGACCTTCCAGCAGCCTTTCAGGGCCTGAAGGGGGTTACATGAGAGCTGGAGAGGGACTTTTTACAAGGGCATGTAGCGACAGGACAAGGGGGAGTGGCTTTAAACTGGCAGAGCACAGGTTAAATTAGATATAAGGAATAATTCTTCACTGTGAGAGTGGTGAGGCACTGGAACAGGTTGCCTAGAGAACTTGGGGATGCCCCATTCCTGGAAGTGCTCAAGGCCAGGTTAGATGGGGCTTTGAACAACCTGGTCTAGTGGAAAGTGTCCCTGCCCGTGGGAGGGGGTATGAATGAGATGGTCTTTAAGGTCCCTTCCAACCCAAACCATTCTGTGATTTTATGATTTGTCTTGAAAGGAAGACTTATAGGTCTTCCTCTGTGCTGGGAAACAGAAACCGCATCTCCTGTAGCACTACAATTTCCCTGTGGGACTCTGGCCAATGCTACATCAATGACCATTCCATTTGGTACCTGGAAGCCTGAGGTGGCAGAGTGGGAGATCCAGAACTCCTTTCTAGAACTGTGTCTGTTCATCTCCTATGAAGAAGTTGAACACTTGATACCATTATTGCCTTTGAATGGATTTTTTGTTTTGGAGGTGGAATTTTATTGCAGGATACTTCTGCTCTCCACTGAGATTGCCTTTTGGAGGTTCTTTACAAGAGAGAGGATAAAGAGCAATCCTTCAAGAAAGAAAACATACTTTGACACCATCTGTGAGCCTGTTGCTGATGGTGGGGATCCTTTTCCTACCTCTGCTGTCTCGTGTCATGGTACTTCCAGGTTTAAAAATGAGCATGCAGTTTGCTCTCTGGAGATTTACACAGAAGATTCTCTTGAGTAGTAAAGCCCTCAGTGTGCCCCTGTGTCAGATGCACAACCTCCCTGTGTTTGCTGGATGCATCCTGAAGTCACACCAGTCAGATGGAACCACCTGAGTGCTGTAGGATACCACAGTGAAAGGAAAATGCGCTTCCCTTGGTGCAGCTAGAGAAGTGTAATGGCTTATTAAAGATAAAAAAACCCCTCCAAACCCAAGTGTTTTTTAAAAATTCCTACCAGGCTGAAAAGATCTCTACAATAAAAGTTAAAAGTATATTTTAAAAGGCATTTTGCTTAAGTATGTAATTTGAAAAGACTCAAAAAATTCTTCCTCCAACAAGCTGGTTATACTTGGGCAACCTGAAGGACAGAAGTGCACATTTACTCTTTTCCTGCTGAAAAGGTGATGCAGGGAGAGCCTGTTATTTCCAGGGTCATTTAAAAAAAACAACAATAAACCACCCGCTGAGCTTCAGTGCTGTGTTACTGTGTATGCAAACAAACATCTGGAAAGAAAACATAGCTGTCTACATGGACTTTTTTATTCCAGCAATGTACATTCAGCAGTGTAAAATGGTTGCTTACGTTTTTCCCTCACAGATAGGATTCCAAAACATTGTTTTGTCAAAAGGAAAAATGCAAACCTGGAAGAAATGATCAGGCTGGTGGCCAGGGCTGTCCAAGCTTCCATTTTCAAAGAGCACTATTCTGACTCCTTCCTCTCCTTCACTATCTGGTACTGGCAAAGAAGCTGTGTATGAATGCAAGAAGTATTTTTTCTGTCATCTGATGTTTTTTAGGTGTTACATAAATTAAAAGCATAACAGCTTGAAAGGTAAAAATACATGTGCAAATAGGACTGCATTCCTATTCTTTTTTTCTAATTTTATTTTCAGAATATATGAACTTGTTACAGTGATTCAGCTGCTGCATGCTGTTAAATGATATCACTTAATACACAGAAATCCAGTTATAGCAGAACTGAACTTTCTAACACCTCTCTCTCTTTCTGGAATCTTGAGGTACCACAAAGACTGGGGTTGAACCAGTCAGCTATCTGAGTTGAAAAGCCTAACTTCTTAATTATGTAGCTCTTGCTCATCTGTTTACTTTTCTTGCTTGCACATTGGGTAAGTGGAATATCTGGTTTACATTTTTCTTTGTTAAAATGCAAATATTTTAATTATATTGTAATGTATAATTTTCTCCATTAAGAACTGTGTTATGAACTTGACAGAGAAGTTGTAAGAGAGTGAAAGAGGACACTTGAAAAAAAGTAATTGCTTCTGTTGAAAAAGAGTTAAATCCTTTAAAACAGTACCCACTCTGGGAGCTCTCTAAAGTGTAAATCTTTGTCAGAAGTTCAGACCAATCTAATAAAAAGCTTTTCCAGAACCAGAGGAAATAAATGTTTGGCTTAAATTTCAAGTTTTCTATCTACCAATCCTTGTCTATTTATTAAGATGTTTTCTTTCATCATCCTACTTCTGAAATTACATATTTTTTTAAGCACACATCTTACTTAACTTGTTAAATGTATCATAAAAGTCACAAAATCTAAATGTTTAGGCTCCAGTGTTCACAAACATCTATTTTACAAATCTAGTTGGTGACTTTGTAGAGGTGACTTTTTCAATTAATGAACTGTTGCTTACAGTGCTCAACTCTGAAAGTTTTATTGAATAATACTGTTACTAAATCTGTTTAGGCTACTGCCTTATACACTGCAGCAAAGTTTACAGAATTTTGGACAAGGGCACTCATTTTTATTCAGTTTCTTCATGTTACTTCTTTTATTATGCCATTGGCTGATGTGTTTATCTTTTACATACTTAAGGGTCCATGAACTGATTGAGAAAAAAAGATGAATTTTGTTTTTAAAAATCATCGAATCATCTCTCCAGCATTCCTGGGTTTCAGTGTTTTGAAATGGAGCCATAATGCAAGGAAGTTACAGCAAAGAGTTTTATGGCTTGACTGTACAGTTTACTTCTGTGTATGTGAATTAGAGAATATATTCTCATGGGTTAAAAAAAAATACCCCTTAGAGTACTTGCAATTAACCTTTTTTATTTCCTAAAAGAGAGGAATATTGCTTCCCTTTCCTCTTCACACAGTTCTCGTTTCTCCTGGGTTCACTTGGTCTTCCTGAATGCCAAAGAAAAGTTTCCATAGAACAGCTTTACCTGGAGATGGAAATAAATTGTTGTACAAGGGCTGCTGAAAGGAGAAAAATTCTGTATCCAGTCATTTATGTTCTTTAACAATAGACCTTGTATTCACAAGTATTTGCAATCAAAATAGAATCCTCCCTCCTTTTGGGAGTAGGGCCCTTTAAACTGACATTTATATAATACATTATTGAAAAGAAAATATTTACCCTTCCTGACTTACCATCTGGTGTCCTTTAAATACTAAAAATTAACATAATGAAGAAGAGCCTTAAATTCATGTGAATTTAAACTATTTAAATGTTGTTGCAGTTAGAGATCAACAGTGAATTGTACTCCCCTTGATATTATTTCAAGTTTCTTCCACCATACTCCTGATAATAACTGCATTGCAAAATGGTTGCATAAACCCATGTGAACGACATACTTATTGATACAGAAATAGATAATGTTTTAAATTCTTAAGTACCATTAATTATGCAGTTACTGAAACTCGTAAGGATCAAAGGATTTTATGTGAGAGGGATTTCACATACAGCTTGGATTATGTTGCCAAATAATAGCACAGTAGTACTTCTTTAGAATTGTAAAATAGCTTAGAGAGGAGTATGATGCCTATAGTTGGTGTAATGCATTGGTAATTAAGAGGGTGTGAGGTTAAGCTTCATTAACTGCTGTGGGATTGTATCTTGGATTTTATTATCCCCTAGAGAACATAAGAAGTGAGAGAGGTCAAACTGTTAGAATCTGATTTTGCTTCGTGCATCTGCCAAAACAAGGCAGGCAAAGTAATGTGGCAGCAAACACAGGAAGACCTGCATTGCTGGCAGACACAGGTTGTACAGTGTTTTATTGCAAAGATAAAAGGTTTATTACAGAAATACATTATTTCATGTTTGCAATAAAACCTTCATAGCTTGGTTTGCAGGAAACGAAATTATTTTAATTGCATTGTGATTTAATGTGAGCACTTCAGAAAACCATTTTTTTTCTCCCAAACTTTTTTTTTTAATTTTAAAACAGCAACAAGCTTTCTTCTCTCCATCCAAACTCCCCTTAGTAACTTTAACACTTGTCTGCCTTTTGTGTGTTCATGCTGCATGGCAAAGATTTGTATTTAGTTGACCCAAGAAATGCTGTATGGTTTGGTTTTTTTTTTATTTTAACTAATGCACTGCTACATGCTTTGTTTTTTTATATACCTTATGAAAGATTTGTCTTTTTTTAGCCTGGGAGAATGTAACAGTTCTCAGAAGCTGACACACCGATGCCACAAATTTTGCAGTCCCAAAGCTGTATGATGTGGGAGCTGAGATATTTTTAAAGAAAAATAGATTAAATAGAGATATTATGGGCTGATAAATCAACTCTCCTTTTCTTAGACCAGTGTTTAAATAACACTTCTATTTCCAAATTCTGGCTGAAATTTTGAAAGTAAATTTAACATATTTTAATAATACCGTATTCTTCTGAAATTCTGATTTTGATTCTAAGAAATAGATTTATTGAATCCTAAATCCTCAGTCCTTTTTTAAATTCTGATGATTTCAGCAGAATTTAAGTGCTTTTTCTATATGTTCTCCAACAGAAATGATGATTTAATGAGTCTGCTGGAGACTCGTGTCTTTGTTACTCAATTTGTAATAACACGTGGAGACAGGGACTTGTGCTAAAGCCCTGCTCCTGAATGTCCCACATGCAGATATTTTGAGGAAAAGCCACCTTTCCCTGTCACTCATAGGCCCCATGCCCCCCTCTGCTCTCCTGGGTGTCCTGCTGGATCGTTTTCAGGCCAGTTTTTGTGTGGCTGGGCCAGAGGCTGCCCGTGTTCTGTGGCCAGTTTGGCTGCTGGTCTGCTTCACCTTTTCTTTAACTCCTAATTTTCTTTCTAGTTTAAAGGACAGTCTGAAAACTGAAGAATAATGCTTTGCAGTTCTTGGACAGTAATTAAACTTTTCATGACACTGAAGAGTGAAGTAGTATATATCCAGCCAGCCAGTCTTTACCTTTGAGAATAAATCTATGTTATGACAACTGGAGGCTTCTTCTCACTTGGATGTTCTGTATGGGCATGGTCAGGTTTGGAAACTGCCATTTCCTTGAAACAAAGAATAGCATTTAATTATCAGTGTCAGAAGAAGGGAAGCCTTTTGTTCCACTTCTAGTTATCATGAAGAATAAAAGAGGATAATGAAGATAAAAAGAAACGTGTGGATCATTTTAATATTTCCAGTATTGCCCATAAAGCAAGTTTATATAACCTCCTATATCTGTAATTCTCCCCAGTCCCAAGCCCTACTAAGCAATTTTAAGCTCTCTCCCTTTTCCAGATGTACTTATACAAAGTTCTAGTTGAAATTTAAAAGAGGGGTTTTTTTGAAGTTAAATACTGGGATACATGAATCAGTACATCCTAAGGAAAAACAACATTGTTGACCACCTGGGTGTCCTGTTTATTTAGTCTTTGGGCAAGCTAATGAAGGCACATGCATGTTGGCTTCCAGTCAGTGCAGACATACCTTCCAACTGCACCTGCATGTTCTACCTCTCTTTCTTATAGTTTACTGTAAATGGTAGGGAAAAGAGAGTAAACAGAAGCTGGGAGAGTAGTGATAATGTTGGGATGCAAATCTGGAGGTAAACAATCTTTATTAGTTCTGTCAGTATTCTTTATGTAAAATTTGTTCAAATTACAGATACACTCTGACCTTGAATAGGATTGGAATTTTTTTTTTTCCTATTTGTGCTTAAGTACAACATCTTAGCTTGTATTTAACCAAGTTAATGTAACAGGTTGAGCTCAGGCAATTGGTTTTCAAAATCCCAGGTGGCTCCAATGGCAGACCACCATTTTCACATTGCAGCTAATTACGTACAAAGCCTACTAAGAGGCTGTAGTTCACAGCCACCACCCACAAGAGTATGATTCAGGGTGTGTTTTCTTAGGACAGGGTGTGTTGGGGTAGAAAATGGCATGGCTGTGAGACCTCATGGCCCCAGAAATGTCTCAAGGCTCAGTGCGTTGTGTGAAATCGCTTCTTGCATGAGGATGAGAACGTGGTACATCTAAGAAACATGTTCTTCAGCTAAGCATGGGAGTTATGAGGTAAGAGCACTTTGGAAAAGCAGCTGAGGAAATAAGAATTGTTCTTGGTATGAGGGAGTTCTTCAAGTGCTCCTGGTTCCTTCTGTGGGGCAGGAAGGGACAAGAGAGCACAAACCAGACCTAAGCTGGTGTACGTGCTCACTGCCACAGTAGAGAGTCACGGCTTTCTCGTGTTGCTTTGGGTGAATTTAACCATGTTTAAGTCATTCTCTAGTGTTAGAAGTTTTTTGCTACGTCAAAATTAAAATTCTTTGTTATGTCAGAAGTTAAAAATGAACTACATTGGCAAAAAAAGGCTGTTTTGAGTAGACACTTTGCTAGGTTTTCATCTCTGGCAGCCAAAATCTTTATCAGCTTCAGGTGAAACCATTTTTCCTTGATCTCTTAATCTGCTTCATTCTTAGCAGCACTCAAGGCACACCACAGTGCCTAATTGTGTTGCACTGATGGTGTGTCTGCCTCTGATTGTTTTGGGCTGAGTTTCTTGGGTGTCAACAGCTCGGATTTGTGATGTCTCCCTGCCACAGAGTGCCACGTAAGACGGTTTTGTTCTGTGCTCGACTGGAAGGCAGGAACTCTTTTTCAGTGTTACATGTTATTTAAGCAGCTTCTACTTTATCAGTATTACTTGGAGAACCTTTCACCCCTTATTGTCCTTGACCTCTCTTCTTTTTTGTCATATAATACATTTTATTTGTAAAATGTACATTAACAAATTTACATAGGTAATGTCTCCATCTCAAATTTGTCTTTACCAATTATTATGTGATAACAACGAACTACTTGTACAAATGGCAGGCATTTGCAGTGACTGTAGAGGAGAAAAATATTAAATAGCTTTAAGAAAATATTGGTGTTGTTTTTCTTGTTGCCTCCAGGAAAGATGAATGGTGAAATACGGCATTTTCTAGATTTTGGCTTTGCAGATGATGTGATACCTGCCCAGTGATGTTACAGCAGTGTGAGGTTGCAACTTGTTATATCAGTGGTAGTATCTGAAACAGGGGCCAGCTTAGGAAGTCTGAAATCTTTAGGCAGGATTTTATGATCTCTGATGGGCACTTGTTATCAGAAAAACACCCCACCACTATAAAAAGTTACAGGTGGTGCCTGGGTGATCTTGATGAATGAAGGGAAGAGATATCTGGAAATGTTGTTTTGGCCTCAGGATTGTTTCTTTACAGAACTCTCCTTTTTAAATGAAAGTTGGTGGGTTTGGGTTTTTTAATTGCTAAAATTGAGGAATATTTTGAGATGATCAAGTAGCAGCAGCCCTTCATTGAAAGACCTTTTTATGGTAGGAAGTTTACATTTGTGGATAACTCTATTAGGAAATCAAATCTGCACAACAGTTTCACAGTGTGTTTTCAAAATAACACCTTAATTGGAAAATAAGTCTAATTAACTCTTTATTATGGATTTCTGTGTTATAAGATCAACAATTCAAAATAGCATCTTTTTTCTTTTTTATAAAAATACTTTATATAATGCTCTTAGGAGTAAATGTAGAGGATTTGTATCTGCATGTATGTGAAATGCATTGGGGTGCTTGTCAGCTCATGTTTGTATTTATACTTTCTCAGAACCTTCCAGTACAGTGTTCTGTTTTCATTTTCTCCTATCTGTCAGAAATCCTTGTCTTTGATTTGAAAGCTTTCCTGCTCTCTTGCTGGGTAGATGTAATGCAATTTTAACAAAATTAATATATTTTTTTAACTGAAACAACTGTTATAAATCTGTAAATGTAAGGAAAACTGGAAAATTAAAATTGTAATCTTCATGCAGATTTCCTACCAATAAGCTTGATTTTTACCATCATAGTAATACGAGTTTATGGTATACAAGTGTATCTTTTAAACAAGCTGCAAGAAATCTGAACATGTAACTCTGTGCATAACCATTCTCGTGAATGGCCAATACCAGGCTTTAGTTTATTTGCAAAAAGGAAATAAATAAAATTCTTTGCTCAAAGGCGTGCCTTCTGTCCTCTGTTTAGCTGCTGAAATATATAGGTACAGTTGTTCTTTTTCTGCAACTTTATCAATGTTATAAAGTCTATAAAAGTTTTCATAGCTTCCACTGCCTCTTATCTCGGAGGGTGTGGTGACCAACCTCTGAACTAACTGTCCTGAAATTAGAAACAGTTGTTCTCAAGTTTCTTAAGTAATTGTAAATATTATGCTAATTTACACTGAATAATCCAAATAGCACATGTTGTTCATAAGATGATGTACAGAACTATATACAGGTTGTCTGTCCTGCATTCTTGAAACCCAAAATGGGTTAATTTAAACCTTCATTGACTCCTTTCTGTGTGTGTCTGTCTCGATAATTTCTGCCTGCATAAAGCCATGAGTGTCATTTGGATGTTTATGGCCAGCATAAGCTCTGCCCATGTGCAGAGTTTCATGTGTAACCCGTACTTTGATTGAGACTCTTCTTTAAAGTTTTCAAATTTGGTTTTTATATATCTTCGCACCTAATACATTGTAACAGAGATACTGGCTAGCTCTGTCTGTTTTTAACCCTTGAGACACATCTCAGTTCTCTCTCAAGAGTCACTGACTAATGAAAACTTAGTTTTCAAGTAAGTCTTGATCTGTTTTAAGCAGATAAAGAGATCTGTGCCCTCCAGCTCACAGAGACGGGTGTGATAAAGTCGGCTCAGAAAACTTGGTTGCACTTCATTTCTCTAATAGCTGTAACAGCCCAGTGCATAAATTCTGAATGCTTGGTATCCACACAGTGCTGTTTACGTTTTTTTGCAGTACAGCAAAGGTAGAAAGTGTGCATTAGAACTGTATAAAAAAATCCAGGACTAAATATTCTGCCCTTTCTTTTACTCTTGTGTTTGTGTTCATGAGGAATCCATCGTTAGTAGGTATCATGCCTGATGGTCAGCAGAGGAGAAAAATCAAACCATCCTGTTACAGTGGTTTTCAGCTGGTATCTGTAGGCTATTATGGTCTCTTGAATACATTTGAAAGACTTACAGAAGCTAACAAAGATCTTACTTTAAAATAGGCTTAAATTCACCATGCAGGGAACGTACCCACTCTCAGAAATGGGATAGTTTAGGAGATCAACATTTAAAGACAGATTAAAAAAGAAAAAAAAGGAATATGGATGCTGTTCAAGTTGTGTTGTTTGTATCAAGTAGAGTATAAAATGTGGCATTTCCATTCTGCATTCTTAATTTTAGGTGTATAATTCATTTTTCTGATAATAATTATGTGGGATTTTTTCATGCTCGGTATTAGTAGGAGCCAGTCTGTCAGAGCAGTGTTTTTAATCAGGTTTTGTTACAGATTTGACAACTGTCCTTTATACTAAGATGACTGTATTATCTGGAGAGGGTGTGGATAAAAATCTGAACTGCCATTTCTGCTGTAGAATGGTGACATTGTTTTGTTCTCTACCTGTAGGAACTTCCAGCCCCTTTGCTTGATGATACCTGTGGAAAGGAATTGGGAGATGAAACAGCAGCTGTTAAGTCTGAGGATTTTCAGGATTCTATGAAAATAGCCTGGCGCTACCAAAATTTACCAAAAATGGAGGTAATCACTATTTCCTGCTTTTTTTCCTCTTGCACTCAAAATGAATTTGAAGAGCAAGTGCTTTTCAGTAGAATGTAGACAACAGAACTGCCAATGGACACTGTTACAGGATTGCTTCCAGAGGGTAAATTATGATACATCACTGTAGTTTTTAATTAAGAAAGGGATGTTGAGACTTTGCAGGAAGTGTAAAACTTAATATGGACAATAATAATTTTAAAATAAAAAACCTTGAAGTGCCATGGGATTTTTTTTTAGTGAGTACTACTAAAATGAGATAGCTTTTCACGAAAGTTTGAAGAATGTGCTCGCTTACAAGGTTTGCCCAAATTTAGTTGTACACAAATCACTTAAGCAGGTTTAATCAACACTACTTACTAGGTCTCTGTAGTGAAAGTACTGTGTTGAAGCAAACTGTTGACCTGCTTATCCATGTGCATAACAACTAAAGTAAGCACTTGAGATTATATCAGCTTCACTGTCACTGGAAACTAATCACTATGCAGGGACAATATAAGAAACAAGCCCAGTGATCAGTCTTTCAGAGTTTACAGTTGTTACTGTTTGTGAATAATCAGTCTCCCGTGGCTGGTGACTTTCTTATTTAATCCCATGGCACAGTCAATCTTTAACAAAATTACAGCATTGTTTTTACTATCCAGAATAAACCCCCTGTTTTGTCTATACATTATAGCCTACATTTGTAAATTCTGGTTTAGGTCTGGTCGTACCTGCCTGGTAAGTTCAGTCTTATTCTTAAAAACATAATTGGAATGTGACAAAATGATCTTACAGGGCTTGACATGTTTGGTTTTCTGTGAAATTGCACAGACATGGCTATATAGTTGTGTCAGAAAAGACTTATATATGGTGACATGCAAAATCCAGCAGCCTCCAGGGTAATCATATAATCTCATCAATTTTATTATTGTGGAGCTTGCTGTGCTACTCTGAGCCATCCCCAAAATAATTTGTCTGCTTTAAAATCTAGCAGAATTCCTTATACACTGATATGGAAACAACTGCACATTGTTAACAAATAGTGTTCTGATGTGCTAACAAAATAGGAAAAAGTATTAAAAAATCCACTTAGATGTGCACTCATGTTCTCTAACTTCACAGAAGTAAACACTTCCACTAATGTAAGATTGCCCAAAAAACCATGATGTACATGTCCTTGATTATTGAAAATTGATTATGCAAGATAGAATAAGATGCTCAGTCTTTTGTTTCCCTTTTTATTGTTGCTTTTTGAATTGGATGCTGATCCTTCTGAATAGCTGAATACAATATTTTTATGTGTGTTAAATTCATTAAAAAACTAAAACATACAAATAAAAGTCTAAATGTCAAACTATCTGTACCTAAAATTCCTCGGGATATTCTAATTAGTGAAAAATTGGTTCCAATATTTTATAATGCGGCTATCATTAAATTTTGATGCTGTGCTAAATTAATTTGATTGGTGAACATATTCCACTGAGGAATAATCTGAGATTGCCTTGCTACACACAACAATACAGTCTATGCTATCATTTAATTAATGACATTGGTTGGGATTTAGTCTTTAAATTGTCTTTTGGTGGAAAAAACCAATGTGGAATAGATGTATTTTGCAAATTGATTGAACTAATATACTGCTGCATTTTCAAAAACTACTGTCAAAAAGTTTCAAGTATGAAAGAGAGAAAATAACTTTGCTATTAGCTAGAGCTCTAAACATGGCAGCAGAAACTTGTCCATCCCTTATCTGGCTATACATGGAGTGAGAATGCAGAGTAAAAGCTGTCTTTGTGGTATCTTTGATGCTTAATTATTATTTCTAAGTAATAACAGATTCAGATTAATAGTTCAGATATTCCCTTTCCACTTATTAGACCCCATGTGGACTAGCTAGGTAACTCTTTTTTGTTCTTATGCAGGGTGTTTATATTAATACTCTTTATAGCTAACACAGATTCTCTGTACACACTGTACATACCTTGTACCTCAGAAAAAGATAGATTTATAAGAAATCTGTCAGAGTACAAGGCCGGAGTGCAATGCTTGATGTGCCTTTGCCAGCTTGTCACTTACATCTGCATCAGAGGTTATTTCACTTAAACTTTTGAGTATATGGAGAGCCTGTTTTGCAATGGAAGACAGTGAGACAGTGTGGGTTTTTCTTTTCCCTTTTTTTTTTTCTTTGAATGAACTGCTTATGTTCTTGGGGCAATATATAAACTGTCACAGCATGAAATCAATTTTCTGCCTTGATTCATCCTAAATCTGAGATTTCTAGCACATTAGTATTGCAATTAGAAACATTAACAGCAGACGGTAGCATAAAAGCAACGCTCTGCTCACTGACAGTTTAGTGCACTTCTCCTTGTGCAAACCAGGAACCCGGGAAAGAACTGGCTCGAGCCTCCAATCCACTGATAAATTTATCAGCTCAAACTTGAGAAAGAGGAGTGGAAGGTCTCTCTGCTTGGCGCTCTCCGTGGTCATTGTGCTAAGGCAGATTATTCATGCTTTCTTGATTCAGGTAGGCCTTTTGCAAGCTTCCCTGCTAAGCCTGGGAATGCCGTACATTGAGGGCTATTCACAGGCCCCTGACACGGAGCGAGCTTTTATTGCGTGGGGGTTTATTGTACCAAATCCCAGTCTCCACCCAGTTTGTAGGCGCTGTGCTCATTCTTTTGAATCCAGAGAGGTTATCACCTACCTTAATCCGTGCAGCAGGGTGGATTAAGGACACCAAATGTGCCTCGGGATTCTCAAAGAGGATCCTGGAAACTTCTTGTTTCTTCTTTTTTTGCTGTCTTTACTGAACTCTATTGGGCCTCAGGAAGGATTTGCATCTGAAATGGGCAACCTGGAGCTTTTCTCAATGAAGACATCAGATCAAAGTTCAGTTAGTCAAGGCCTTTCTAAAACATTAAGGGGGCTTGGAAGTACACAATAAAAAGATGAGCTCTGGCAGAGATTGCAGTAAAAACATTCTGATCTGTAATCCGGATAAAGAATAGATTATAGGCCAAAGAACAACCCCTGTTTAAATTGCTTTCAGAATCCTTGTTTTAAATAAAGTTACATTTTACAATGAAAAATATTTAAATTTTGATAGAATGTTATGTTTTATTGGACTGCCTACTTTAAAAATCAGGTGCCAATGAATAAATTGGAACACTGACTTGGAGAATGTGGTTTTCTGTCTTTTTTCAGTAAAACTGATTTGCCTCTTATGACTAGATATACATAAGCAATTTTGTGGTTTTTTTTTTAATTAAAAACTAATTATTGGTTTTATTAAAAGTTTGGGTTAGTTGGTTATTCTATTGTTTTTGTAGGAAAGATATTGTAGTATTGTTACTATTTATATGTACTGATAACCATCTGGGCCTAACATCTATTAGTCAAATAATTTCAAAATATCTACCCAAAATCAAATCATTCCAATTAATCCTAACAGTTTAATATATTTTTAGTAAACTTATACTTGAATATTGCATATATTATATTGCATATAATAACAACCTAGGGGTTTTTTAACTTTATATGTGGAATTCAAATAATGGGCAGGTTGTATGCTGATCTCCATTAATGTGGTATAAAAATATGCATTCGTTTCCTCTGTTTACTAGCACAACACATTCAAAATCTGTAATTCTTATCCAGGTGTATATTAAATTTGGGGGGTTTTATGATGTTTGATATGCCCAAAATTAAGAGCTGAGGAAAACGTATCTTCATTATGATAAACCATGGCTATTGTGTGTAATGCTCAACCTCTGCCATTTATTCCAATTTTAAGAAATTTAAAGTAGTTTTTAACTATTTCCTATTTTTTAACTTAAGTATATGAAGATACAATGGTTTGGGTTTTATACTGGTCACAAGTAAAGGGAAACATTCTCAAAGTCAACTGAAAATATTTCTGTGGAGCCATATAATTCCCAGAGACTGAAAAATCAGAGAGGTGGAACACATGATGGTCTGCACAGTTCGTGAGTCTGGGCTTTTGAAATTTGGGATCATATGTCTAGAACGTGTGCAAAAATACATTCTTTTAAGTATCTGACTGCACTTTGGTGATGCAGCTTGCAATAGTAAGGGTTGAATTCTGTGTGAAAAATTCACATTCAAGAATGTCCACAGGGGAACAAAAACTTAGTAGTAAATATTATAATGTTTTTCTATTTGAAGCTTTTACTTAAACTGAATGGGAAAAGCCACAGAGATTTCTTTCAAGTGTATTGCTCGTTAATTATTTTCTTTTGACAGATAATAATTGAATGGGTTATTGTAATCAGTATCGTTGTTTCCACAGGCCAGCCCAACACCATATACAAAGTTTGGCCATTATTATGATATTTCTAAGAAAATGTCTCCAGAACTGATCCAGTCCATAACATGGCACAGCTTTTACCTTCACGAAGAACTGTCTTCGCAGCCTAAAATGAAAACATGGTAAGTTGACATGTGTTTAGATTTTTGTCTTCCTATTGGTGGCAAAGGATATTTTTGCATCTACTCTTTGCTGGGCAAAACCTTGCAGCCACACACAGCTCAGAAGCATCTCAGCTGTGGCCTCACATCAGTGCTCCATGGCAGGAGTGGCCAGACAGCTCCCTGTTCCGACTCCTCGGCTGCGGGAGGAAGCGAGTTGGCAGCGCCAATTAAGGCAGACATTACTAGGACAGCCTAGGACACAGCTGCATGTTCAGTCCAGCCCTACTGACAGCTGAGTGTGGGGACTGGGGAGAACTATTCCTGTCTGTCTGAGAACTGCTCCCTGAGCACCAGCAGCTCTCCGGGATGTGCGTGTCAGGTGGCGATCAGTCGTAGGAAGATATCCGTGTGGTTTTTAGGGCTAAGGAGACAGGCCATCCTTGACCTACATAGCTTAGAATGCTATATCAGATTAGTTGATTGTGTGCTTTTTACTTCTTACATCCTGCAGCTTCACCCAAGGAAAATACAAATTGCTGTGAATAAAATTACAATCGCTAATTGTGTCTTACGAAACGTCTCCTATTGAAACTCTCCTCTGAATGCATAACTTATTATGTTTATGTTTATCAGTAGGGAATTAAGGAAGCCCAAGAGAAAGAGTGACAGTAGCTGAGACTCATACTAGCCTGCAGACACACATCCATTGTATCTTTCTTGGAGACATTTCAAGTCAAACATGAAGGATGGGCTAGAAATTTGTTTGTCCAGCCCAGTCACTTAATTTATATAATACCTGCTTTTATAGATCCCAGTGCATATGGCCAGCTCCTGGAAGCAGTAGTATGGTGTCCTTCCTTGTGACTGATTTGCATTGAATATATCAATATATAATACATCAAATATAAAACCTCGGACTTATGAAAGAAGAAAGAAGCACAGTATGAGGCACCTTTCTTGGAGCTGTAGAAAAGCAAAAACCAAATCTCTCTGTAATTTGTTTGTGTTACATGATCAAGTGTCACTGCTTTGTAAAGTAAATTCTTGTGATGTTGTAAAAAAAAAAAATCCACACTTTTAGGAGAAGGAAGAAAAATTATATTTTATTTTTTATATAGTAAATATTTGAACAAACTTTGTTTATATATTATGTATAATTTTTTTTTTTAGTAGCAGAGCAATAGAGGAGAGACACAAGAATAGCTGACAGGTTGCAAGTGTTGCTATTGTTACTGAGCAATTTAACTCCCTTTCTGTCTTTTCTCTAGCAAACTAGAATGTCTCATGGCTCTGGGCTTAAGTCCGCTGACTGTATGGCTGTCAAGTATTTTTTCATTTTACATTAAAATCAAATTAACTCATAAGTAGAGTATAGAAAATGGATTTTAACTTTTATGCATTTGATTTTATAAGCCTTGCTTAATGCTGGTTATTGGCCTGGTGTGCTAGCCTGATAAAAACTCATCATTCTTTCTATATGGATTCTACTCTTATTTTTAGATTTCATCTAACAGAAAGATTGGATTTATTTAGTTTTCATGGTAAATTGGTTAAAGCACAGAGTGATGGGGTGAGGAAGGTGATCAAATACAGCTGGACTTTGGAAGTTTTATCTCATTTTCCTCTCCCTGCTCCCTCAACATGGGTCTTCTTCAGGAAACCTCTCCTGAGGAAATGAAGGAATTGTATTGCTGGGAGTAAAGGCAGGTACCAAAGTAACAGACAACCACCATTCTAAACATCATTCTTAGACCAGAAGGCAGTGTGATAAGGGACAGGGAGGAATAAAGAGCACATTGGGAATAGTGAACTCTTGGAAACCTGTGAGAACTGTAAAGAGTTATGTACATCTCTTTCTTTACAGTAGCTCTTATGTCTTCTGACTTTATCATCTTCCCTGACCACAAACAGTGGTGGGTTTGGATTCCCTGTGCACAAGGTTGGAAGAAGAATTTTTCAGAATTACAACCTCTGAAATGAAGCTCAAAAAGAAGAATGGAAGTTCTTGGAGGGATGGAAGCAGAGTTCTGAAGCATTTTAAAAACTGACATAGAGGGGGTATAACTGTGCTTTCTGCAGTGAACTGTAGCAGTGGAAATACAGGCTGGAAGTAAGGAGATGTTTTCCTAATGATTTACACAAGAAGTTGCCTTGCAGATGTGGGTTGGGAGTATTTTAGAATCTCCATGACTGAAAATGTCTCAGGACAAGTTAGGTCAGACCTATTGAGGTCCTTTTCATCCCTATATTTATGATTCTTTAATACACATTAGTCATGATGTATTAAATCCAATACCAAGTACTGATGTTATCAGTTATTTCACTGCTGTCAAAAAGTTCATGCTTTTACAGAAACTCAGGAGATTGGACAGGGCTTATTTACAAATATTCTGACGAAATTCTGAAGGAAGCATTCTTTTTCTCAGGGAGTGAAAACAAGCTCAAAATCCTCTCAGGATGATTTAATTAAAGAAAGTTTATTAAGAGGAGGAGGGAAGGGACATTATTTTGCTGGAATTACTGTTTAGAAAATTAATTGAATGCTTTTGGCTTTTAAATCCAGCTTCAATATATCATGGAATAGTAAAAACTTCTGTTCTTTTGATTAACCAGACAATGATTTCAAAGAAAGCAATGCTATAGTCACAGTTAACCCTTCCAAGAGAAATCAGCAATTTTTATCAGGCCTGATCTTGGATTACCTGAAGGTCCTACTGAGAGCTTGAACCCTATTATTTTGTGTTACAGTGAACTGGGAGCATGGCCATGGCTGGTTAACCTGCCTCCTCTTAGAGCAGATAATTTCATAAGCATGTGGTTCTCAGGCTATGGTTAGATGCATAGCCAAAAAAAAAGACTTGTTGACATAATGCTGATTACTTATATAGCACTGCAAAATCTCTGTAATCTCTTAGGCTGACAGTACCTCAAAAAAGGACAGACAGCCTGAAAGGAAATAAGAAAAAGTTACAAAAATTACTTGAGGTTCAGAAAAATCTCTAAAAGTATGATTTTCTTTCAATTTAATTTATCAAAAGAAGATTGACAGAAAACCTATTAACACTAGAAGCTGACACATCCTTCAAAAAATGAGATATTTTTAAGAAAGGGGATTGATATAATTTACATTAGTAGGCTGTATATTATGAGATGTTTGCAAAAGATTTCATAACTTTCTAAAGGGTATACTTTGCAAGATATGTATCAGTAAAGACATTTCTGAATGAAATTTTTTCCTAAATTGTGTGGGCTTGCAGACCAAAGTCAGTGGTGTGTTGTGGGTTTTTTAAAATCTAAGAATGTTTTGCTTTTGTCACCGAGGCAGAGTTTGAGGAGGAAGTGGAAACTAACAATTTTGCCTAGTTTATAGCTTTGCATAAGTAAATGATATTGTTGTTGAGGAATGATGCCTCTTTATAGTCTCAGAAGTTGCAAAAAATTGGGAATTAACTGGCAAAAAGAAGAGAAACTTTTCCTTCTTTTCAAAATGTTTCCACATTAGTTTAGCTAGCATGTTCCATTCTAAATACTTGTTATGTTGTAAAGCACATCATGGTTTAAGCTGAGGCTGAAATAAATTGTTATTTTCCTATAATTTTATAGTTCTATAACTACAACCATTGAAGAGGCACCTTGTATTAGGTGATCATCATGGAAACCATACCTAACCAAATACACACATTCTACATCAAGGTCATGAGCAATGACAGGCTAGTAATTGTAAATAAAAATTTTAGAAGCTCAGTACACTTTTTATTGCACCTTTTTTGATTAATTATTAATTATAGTACCTACTGATGTGAGCAAGGCGTTCCCTGAGAGGTGCCCTATTTGGATGGGGTTTGTTTCTGTTTTCCTGATGGAGACCTGCTACTTTTGTATGTAAATAATGTTCCTTTTTTTTACTTTTGCCTTTCCTTTTGAGTTAGGGGGTGACTAGCTTTGGAGGACCTTAGATTTCATGTTTCCTCCTTGAAATTTGGAACACTTCTCCTTCCCCACCCTCCTTTTCTTTGGGAAGGGGTGGGGAGCAAGAAGAACAATCCCTTGCTTTCGTTTCCTTTCCCTACTCTGGGATGTAATAACAGATTATGCAGTTACAGCAGAAAATATACAAGAAAAGTAATGTACCTTCCTGTGTACCTGCCTTTCTTATACAGCTTATGCTCTCCTGTCAGAAACAGTGAACATATATTTTACAATCCTGGAAAAATGATGCTGCATCTTTTAGTAAGCAAGGTCCTTTGTCGTAAAATTTTGTGCATAAGAACCATTTAAGAACTTTTTGTTAAAAAAAGTACCAAATCATCCTTGTTCTTCTAATTCCCTAGCTTCACATTAAGAAACCTATTTTATTTAAACTGTTCTTCAGTGAGCGAACTGTCTCTGTAATTGTAGCCAGTGTCTACTGTGAGATAGTTACGGTGATTCCCTTGCAGGATCAGAGATGTGGAGATTTTATATGGGCCAGAAATTCTTGGCCCCTTTGAGAAATCATGTATATTTATACATATGGCTCTCTTCCTATCCACACAAGCACTTGGCTTCTTTATGGACTTGGAAAGAAAAGTGTTTGAGTGATTAGACAAATCTGACCTTTTACTTTGCAGTTAAGGATCAGTTTTGGAGATTATCAACATCATTTGTTCACCTTAAAGTTGGATCATTCTTGTCTTTCCTGTGTTTTCACACACGTGTGTGTATCTGTTCTTTGATGGAGTGCTGTGTTTGCTCTCCTTTCTGTAGTTCTGATACCTGGTGGCTAAATTACATTACAGAGTCCCCTTTTGGATAATCACTCAAGATGGATAGAAGTTCACTTCCCCGTGATAAGCATTAATTGAAAACAGATTGTGAAGTCGGCTCTCCTAAAGGAAGTAGTGAATGGGATTGGGTGTTTGGTGCCAAAAGAAGGCAGAAACTCCTCTTTCTTATCTCATTTTTTATGTTGGGGAAGGGCAGTTATGTCCTGGTGTTAATGCTGGGACCGGGCTAACAGGGTTGTGTGACTGACAGCAACTGTTTTCCGGTTGCTGTTGCCAGGATGTCGTGGTGTCCTTTTTGTTGCCTTGCTAAAGCTGGTCCTTAACAGGAAGGCAGAAATATCCCCTCTGGTAATTCTCTGCATCACAGACAAGAATTATTTTCTATCTCTTTACATCTATTCTCATTCTTCCTTTGCAGTTACCAAAAGAGAAGGTTTGATAATCCAAGGACCTAAAATAATTAAGCTGTAATACTGCTAAGTTTTACCTTAAGAATGTATGTGCTTTTGAAAAAGAATAAATTTATCTGGACTCTAGATTTACCAATAAATTTAGATAAAACAGGTTGGACTGTCTTGCCTAATGGTGTCTCCTTATACACAATAAGGCTATTTGTCATATCCTTGATAACCTAACCTTTGTTAACTGCTTGGAAACTATCAACAGAGAAGTCAGAGGCTTTGTTGTAACCAGGATACCTTCTTGCCAGCTCCTGCTTTATCCATTACTAAATTGCTAAACAAAAAAAGAGTAAAGAAGGAATTGTTTAAACTCATTATCAGAATTAAATGGTGTTTAGTAACAAAGCCAAAAAAAGACTAGAAATAAGAAAATAAGATGTATCTTATTTCTTTTCTTAAATATTATGACAAACATTGTCAGAAGGGTAATGCAACTTGTTTATAAAAATAGTGTTTCCTCAATATTTTTCATGTTCTTATTTACATAGCTTGGTTCAAATTCAAGTAAACCATTAATATTTTAGCAAGAGGTAGAAAAGCACCTGCTTTTACATTTTTTAAAAATCTATACACAATGCATTATCATTTTTAATTTTTCCTTTGCTGCAAATCTTTTTCTGATGGATTAACTGAGGATCTATCTTATTTGTTTGTTTTAATTTGGGGACCCTTTAATCCTGCTAAGTGCTTTAGTTATTTTATTTTTTTATCCACTAACTTTTAAAAGCAAGGACTTTTTGTGTGTGTGTGTTGTGATAATGTGAAGACACAGAGAGAGAAGACATTTTGGCTACCCTGGGGGCTAAAGTTTACCCTGTAAACTGGCACCTGCCAGGCAGGATAGGTATTATAACATTTAATAGCCATTCCTTTTGCACCCAACACTAGGAAAGTAATGGACTTCAAAAGTTAACCTTTCCTGTCTGAGATGCTCTTTTTTTGTATAGCAAGGCAGACTTCACACATTGAATATCATGTTGAGATTATGTATTCCAGTTAATTTTCAGCTCTGAATTTCATAAAGGGTATTATATTATTAAGGTACATCAGTTTAACCAGTAGTTTTCTGGGGTACTAAATCTGGAAAAAATAAATGGAATTTAAATTGGAGACTCTTCTTTGTGATTATATGTGAGAAAGGTCATCTCAATGTTTTCTGACATTGAGTATTTCAAAACTTGAAATTATTATGACCATATCACTTTTTTGGTTGTAGATGTTTATAACTCAAATGTATCAGGGACTGGTTTTGACTTGATACTGTTTTCTTCAAGGAAATATAGAATTTTGAGTTGAAGCAATGGTGTATAAGACAGATCATTGTAACTCTTACATGTTTCTCAGGAAGTTGTCTCCTCTCCTGTGCAAAGGATGCAAGCAAGTTTGAGTTTCTTTAGGTATTAATTAGTAAAATGCATTTGGATAACAGTCTTGCCTCTTATTAAAGTGATGGGAATAGTGTCATTAACATTTGGACCCTGTAATCTTTCAGAGTTCCTTCCAACCTGGGCTGTTATCAGACCAGACATACAAAAAATCAGAGCAATTAGAATGTTTTTAGAGGCAAAATTTTCCAGATAACCTGTCATATTTCCCCAGGAGTACACAAGAAGGTTTGAGTCCACAACCCTTGGTGGTAATTAGTGAGACTTAAAGGAAATGTCGAAGCTAGAAAAGATAGAAGGACTTAAGCTCTCAACTGCAGTAAGGAACCTATATCAAACCCAACCCTCCAAGCCAGAGTTCTCTGTGAGATTTAAGAAAACAGTATGTTTCTTTTAAAAGTGAACAGCTGCCTTGCTTTTTAAAAGTGAAGATTAGGACTCTCTGTCCTTTGTATGTGTTAGCCTGGAAAGTGGAGAGCACAGGTGGGATGGATAACTGAAGTGTTTGGATGTGAGGATCTGGACCTTCAAAGTCTTTGACAAGATGGTTTGCTGAACCTTCCTTTGGTTTTAAGTCTGCTTAACTCCATTTTTAACCACCAGTTTGTGTTTGTCTATTTGCACTTTATCTTTTCTAAATACCCCATAAAATCAATGCTGCCTCACAATTTTGCTGTCACACCAACAAAGCAGTGAAAATGTATGAAAGTTTTCATAGAAAGTCAGCTCTTCATCAGGGCATTGATTGAGTATGCTTGGGAAAACAATTGGGGAGATCTTTGACAGTTACAGAAGATTAGTTCTGTGCTGTAATGGTTTCAACTTTAAGTTGATACGTTAAATCATTAATCTGCTAGATGTAAGCGAGCCTGACATAATTAAGTTATCTTAATCCCTAGAGATTTCAGCTTTCACTGAATGTCTGAGCACTGAACTAGTTAACACGAAGCAATCACAACTGCTTATAGTGTCAACTTTATTCAGGGAGTTTGGTGGGGTTTTTTTCCTTCTCTGACACTTTTTTCCATGAGACACTTGCACTGAAAGCTGCATCTGCTTATATTTATTTTTTTATACAGCTGTTAGAGATGTATAGGAGAATATTAAAATGTGTAACTAAACTCTTTCTTCTTACCAACAGTAATATGAACGGTGCTTATGTGAGACTGCTTCAGTCCCTTCAGAGGATCATTTCCCAGGGAGGGTTTGATGGCTCAGATCCCCAGGTACCCTCATACTCTTCCATCATCCTGTAACTAATGTTTTGTGGATTTTCAGGGGTGGCACAAGAAGGTCTTGGACAAATTAACAAGGAACAAACTGTTTCCAAGCATTGCTAAAGTCAACAAGCCAAACAAATAGTGTTGTTCGTATTTTAATGTGGGTTTGGAGGTTTTACCTGTTAAAGATATGCAGACCATGTAAGAAGGCATTAGCAAAATGCATATTCTGTGCAATTAGCTAATAAATGGATGGCCAAATGTAATGTGATTAAGAAAAACACATTTTCCCCTACAGTTTTTTTTTTTTCGAATTATTGCTTTAGCAAAATGTGCTCAAGACCTTCGAGGCCGAACATTTATTCTTAAACTTTCAGATTTTTTCAGTGTTGTTTTAAACTGGAATGGAGTTAATTTTTTAATGAATTAAATGGTGGCATCTTCATGTAGTGAGGACTGAAACACAAGTAAAGAAATAAGAATGCTGTTTCAACTTACAAATCAAACCAACTTACCAGACTTCTAAAGATCTCTGGTCTCTCCATAAATCGTACTGTCGGTAATCAAAAACATTTTAAGTGTAACAATATAGGCTGAAAGCCCTTTTCTAATATGAACAGGGCCTTATAAGTTATTCTTTGTCATACTCGGTGAGTCCTTTGGAGTTGTTGGAAATAAAATAATAATTTTTTATATGTTGATGTTTAATTGATAATTGCAGTTGTTCAATAGAAATGTTACTAGAGCAGAAATCAATTTGTATAGATTCTGGAGAACCTGAAAGAATTTAATACAAGACTGTGTACTATTACCAGTCTCATATCTTAGAAATCATATTTTTCAGGGAGGATAATGTTGGAAAAGATGTTTTTGTGTCTGACAGTATGTTTTAGAAGCATTACCTGCACAGACCGCTCGTGTGTAAATTTAGGTTATTTGTGCTCGGCGTTCCGTCTCTGCAGAGATTTCTGGGAGAGCTTTCCTTCCCTTTGGTGGCAGTGCCAGTCTGGAGAAGGAAATTGGTCCCTGACAGGCCCCTCTCCCCACTCGCTGTGGTAGCCATGGCAACAGCCGTGTGTGTCATCCTCCTGTAGGCAGAGATGCTCCTCCTGCTCGGTGACAGGTCCTGTGGAAGCCCGAGAGCTTGTTGGCTGCAAAGAGCAGCCCTGAGTATGAAACAACACCCTGCCAACCTTCAGCCAGCAAACAGCCTCCTACTGGAGAGATTAGGCTGTTGTTTCTCATTTTGCTTTTTATATTCTTGGTTTTTTATATTTTTCCTGTTTATTTGTATTTTTATATTCTGGGGGTTTTTCCATGAGAAAGGAAACGAAGGTTGTTCGGAGCCAATATTTGGGTGTTTTTCGCTTGCAAGTAGGGGAAAAAATTAAACATCACAGGTCATTATTTTCTGTGCTTGTTGTTGGTTGTTTCAAAACATCTTACAGTGTCAGTAAAGCAGAACCAGAACTTTAACTGAGATGAATTTAGAAGTATGCGTTTGCTAAATGACGGATTGAAGTTTCCAAGGTGAAGCTTTGAAAGTTAGAAAAGTCCTTTTTTCAGGCCAGTTTATTGATTTAGAAAGCCATTAGCACTTGTGTAGTTCCTTCTGTTTCAAGGGAGGTAATGCATATGATTTCCTGGAGTGGTTTCTATTACCTTCTTGTAAGATTCCACCCTTCCCCAAGCATCATCTTTCTTTGTACCCTCAAACTTTGTACACTGAGAGGCCTTGTATAATATACACTTATTGAAAATATATCCAGGGTTGAATGTAGTTAAGACCCAGAACACACCTTGGATCTTTTTATCTGCTAAATTTATGAGCAGTTCACCTCTCTGCTGCTTCATACCCTCTTCTATTTCCTGAGCCTTTAGAAGTACTCTTTAAGTAGACAGATATGAAGATTGTAGTATAAGGACCAGCCTGGATTCTTCTGGACCTGTGTCCTTCCCTATATATAATAATTAAAACTTTTAAAAAGTCTGTGCCTGTTTCTCCCTTGTACCCCCAAATAATCCTCTACCTGACTGGTAAAACTTTCAGATATTTTTGGCTATTTTCACATCAGTGTGACAAAGATACTTAGATTTACTACTCTTTTATTTGAAGAGGGTTCTGAAGAAGAGTGAGAATGGAACTCAACCCAGCAGAGATGGTTTGACACAATTAGAAAAATTAATGAATACTACTGTTAGAAGTTTAGTAGATCTCTGATAAAATGGCCAGGCATCTCTAGGACCTGGAATGGTCAGTTAACAGTAGTTTTATAGAACCATCTGCAGTTGGCCTTCATAGATTCATATATTTTGACTGTCCTGCATGGCTTTGTGGACCTTAGGACAATAATTCCTGTTTGGATACAGAGAAGTTTGGTTGAAGTTGACCAAAGCACTGACCTGTTAGTTCACACTGACTGGAACTGTTGCTGAGGTCTGTTTGGAAATTCAAAGAGTCTGGATAACCTGTAAAATACAAATAAAAGCATCAGGTTTACATCCTTTCTAAGGCCCCCTAGTAATGCTTTGCTGCTGATCATTGAGTTTGGATCCTTTATAAATTGATCATGGCTTTAAGTTATAAGGAATAGTATTTGTTTGTTTCAGAATATTTTGGGGTTTTCATGTTTGACAACAGAGCTTTCATAGGCAATTATATTTCCTTAACAATTCTTTCATATACTTTGGAGTTCAAGTTGGGTGGCTTTCAGGGCAATAAAGTTGGGGGCATTGGTTTTTTGTTTGTTTGGAGTTGTTTTTTTTTTAATTCTTCATAATCAGAATCCTTGCTGCCAAATCGATCAGTGTTACAAAAATTACATGAAAAAAGTAAAAAAATAATCAGAACTTCCAAACTAGTGGACGTATAAAAGATCTAGTGGTATATCTAAAAAAATGTTATCCTAGTCTTTACATTAGACTTGGTATAGAATATTAGACTTACTCTTTTCCTATATTTCAGTTATGGAATAAAGTGCTTGTCAGGGCCTCGTGGGCTTGACAGAATTATACTGGTAGAAGTTCCATTACTGGCCAAAATAAATACGTCTGATATTTTCTGGTGTTTGAATAGCTTTATCTTTTACTACTCTTATGATCTGATGTTGGGAAACAAGCATCTGTCATCCTTTATCCAGTAAGAGAACTGTTTTTTTCCTCTTTTTGTATGTTGTTCTTATGGATGTTCTTCATAGGAAAAAATGTTTTTCTCATAAAAGAAGTTTCTGTAAGTTTTATGCGTGTTTGCTCTGAAATTTTGAAATACTGTGACACTCTCTGTGACTGATCATTATCTATGATATCTGGATAAAACAGTTTTCTTAGATGCCTGGTTTTGTCCTATTGCTTAAATGCACATCAAGAATTGCCTGAATCTACTCTAATTAGAAGCAATTGAAGAATATTACACTAGCTTCTATTTTTCCTGTTCTTTTTTAAAACTCTGAACATCCAAGCCTAGAAAATACCATACAGAGAAGTCAGATTGTGTCACATTATCCTGTGCTGTTGTCCTGATCTTCACACAGTAGTATAAAAAGTTAACTTTTCATAACTAAAGCCTAAAATCCTGCAAAGACCGAGACTAAAGAATCTGCCAGAGTTAAAACACAGATTGCTTTCACAGAGATTTCAAATGAATTGGCAGATCAGCTCACTGTGTAAGACAGATAAGTGGGATAAATGCAGAGCCATGTGGAATTAACTGTGTCTCACAACTCAGGCTCTGTCTACCCAATATGGATATGGAAGTGTTTGGAAGAGTAGCCTCTTGTCTTGTCAAAACCTTTCCTCTGGATTGCCAGAGCAGCTGTGCAGCGTTCTGTGCTTGATAGTTGCTGTTTATTCCAGCTGTTAGGAGTCAATATCTACACTTTATCAAAACCTTTTTCTGTAGCAAAAATTACCAGAAAGCTTTTGTTTATCAAAACTAGTATTTTTATATATGTGTGTGTGTTTATATAATTTTAAAAAACTGGCATTTAAGTATGAACCCTGAACTCTAGAAATGTTTCTCTGATCACCTTGTACAGGAAGTCTTCCAACAAGGGAGCTTATTGTCTCTCTCTCAGCTGTTTATAGCAAATAAACCTAAAATCCTTCTCAAAGATCACCAGGAAAGGTCACATCAAATAAGCAGAAATGGCATTTGTCATCACAAGAGATAACATTTTACTTTGCATAAATAGATTATAACTCTGGCTTCATAATGTGTCCCTTCAGAAAAGGAGCTGTATCCCACAGCCCCTGCTGCCTCTGTTGGGTGTTCTTCTGCCACTGCACTGCAGAGAAGCCAACAGGCTTTAGGTGGGTAACACAAGGAGATGTTTAGGATTTTATGTGTCACAACAGCTTAGATTCCAGTGCCCAGTAGGTAACTAAAGCAGACCCAGAAACACTCATGGCAAGGGCTTTCAGAAAGGTGTGGTCCTTAAGAGACAATCTGCTGATGTCCCCCTCGGACTCTGTTCCTGCACAGCTGTGAGAACAGCTTCCTTCATCAGCTGGAAGGAGTAATGTAGAAGGTCCTTACCTTCTAAGACAGTGAAAGGCCCGTGCAGTGGTGAGCTGAGGCACTGACCTGGGTCATTTGGAGGCAGCAGAATGAGTGAAACCGAAGCAAACACTCAGACTAGTCAGGTTATGGGAGTAACGCAGCAGAAAGGTGAACATAGAGGGAAAAGTTGTGTTTGAGTCCTCTCAGGCACTTGCAACAGGCTAGTTTAGAACTGGGAGAAAATACTCTGTTGCATGTTTTTTAAGGCAGTGACAGAGGAGAGAAAGGATATCAAAAGTCATAGTGTTACTTGATTTTGTGTCAGAATATACTTGCATTTAACTGGTTAAAAAAAATGCAAATTAGTAGTTTTCGGTGTTACCATTCTGTCTCTTACGTTTGTGCTTTCTTGTCTGACATAGCAGGGTATCCAGTCAGTGAAAAAAATGCCATTCAATTTGTAGTTTTTGTAAGGGGAACTGAGATTAAGCTATGATTACGCAAACTATGCAGTTATTATGGATATGCATTCTAGAAATTGTATTCCTCCTAATGTTTAAAAAATAACAAATGACTCTTTTTTTTTTTCTTTTCCAATAGAAAAAACAAAAGAATGTTTTGAGGATAGGAATTCAGGGTCTGGGTTCCCCGTTGTGGGGTGATGACATTTGTTGCAGTGATACTCCTGAAGATGTTCATAGCCTTACAAAATTCCTTTATGTTCTCCGTGGCCTCCTCAGGAAATCTTTGTCAGCCTGCATCATCACAGTTCCAGCTCACCTTATCCAGGTAGGAATGCTGCTTTTGCTGTATTTCATAGCTTAACACAGCAGTTAACCATAACTTTTAAGTTTATGATAAGACAACAAATGCAGTTTTGGACGTTTCTAGAAGTCTTTCTGTTCAAAGTTGAAATTAAAATATATGTTCTGCTTTTGTGGGACATCCGCGCTGCAAAATCTACAAAGACCTAAGTGTAGAATAATCTTAAATACAGTTATGCCATATGTGAGTCTTAATCCTCTTTTGAAAAACTGTCAGAATTTCAGAAACTGTAGAAAGGTAAGAAAATACTGATAGTCATCTCTTTTTTAGTTATTTTTTACAACATCTCTAGGCGCTTTTCCAGTGCCTTCAGAATGCTGTTTGGAGTTTCAATACAAGACTTTTCAGTCCACTGTCTTCACCTGTCATGCTCATTATGTTGATGTGTGATCTTGTTTTTAAAGTCAGGAATTGAAAGGTATGGATTTACTCTATAGTTCCAGTATCCCCTTGTACTGGGACCAGGAGCAAACCAGTTATGGTGTCAGAGTAATTTTCCCAACAATCATAAGGAGCTTGTAGCACCTTTCCTGAGAGTATGTGGAGACCTAAATGTATCTTCTGAAAATAAACTTTTTTAGCAAAAGGAAAAATGTAGGTGGTCTTTTGTTCTGCGAGTGGTAATGTAACTCAGAAAAGCAAAATTATTATTCACAATGAACAGAGAACCTATAATTTTAGGTATTTGATTTAATTATAGGAAAAATGTACTGGGTAAAACCTCATATTATGCAAAATGTTTTCATAGTAGGTGAGTTTATCAACAGATTAAATCCTGTCTTGGGTAAGTACACGACTCACATGTATTGGATTTTGTTAAAGGTGTTTGAATACCTGCAAATGTTATTTATCCAGATACCCTGTGCACTTACTGCTTCAAGAATGAAGAAACTCTATTTTCTAGTTTTACCATTGTAGTGAAAAGTGTATGAATATTCCTCTTGCAGTGCATACCTCCACCTCCTTATTTTTAAATATTAGGTGACAGTTTGCCTTTATAAAGAGTGACACTTAAATTTAATGCAATGAATAGAATTTGTGAATGTAAAAGCACCATCCTAGATTTTGCCCATTGGAATTGCCTCTCTATGATTGGGACATACCTCTCATTCATTGTACTCTTCTTTATCTGTCATTTCAGTAACGGGTATGTTCATATTTTAGAGGAATCCAGAAATGTCTCTAAGAAAAAAAGTGAAGAGTGAAGTTTTTTTTGTTTGTTTCAAAGTTACCTGGGAAGTTGATTTTTGGTTTTTGGTTTGTAAATCCCATGTAAAGCCATTCCCAGGGAGTAAGGAGTGAAATTACACATTGCATTTTTTAATCGCTGATTTTTTGATTTTAATAAAACCGTTTTGACAGGAAGTGCTGGAATATTCTAAATTTAAAAAAAAAAAAAAAAAAAGATTATTTAGAGAATCTTTGCTCAGCATTAATTTTTTTTTTTTTAAAATCACGAAGCTCGGCGTATCCTTCTTTGAGCGCTACACCGCGGAGAGAAAAACTGTCATTAGGAGGAGCAAAGCTGCTGAGGGTTCCTTATACCCCACATTACTCAGTTCCCAGAGCCCTGCTGTGTAGTTGTTCCACTCTCCAAGAAGCCTGTTAAAGAGCCCCTGAGAGCATGTGTACAGCCCTCCATGTTAATAGTTAATTGGTGAGGATGGCGAGATGAGAGGACAGCCGAACATGTGGTCTCTCAGGCTCAAGCCGGAGCCAGACCTTTAGTTATAATAACAGCAGCTGCTCACATTCTCACAACCCAGCTACTCACCATTCTGTTGCTGAGGTTTCTCACTGGATTAAAAAAAAAAAAAAAAAAAGTGAAGGAAATATCTTTTCTTTCCAAGAGAATAAGAGAGAGGGACTTTTTTTTTTTTCTTTTTTTCTCCCAAGTGCCTTTCTGTATATGTATTTAATTTGATGGGAGTATGTTCCAGCATATGCTTTCTCTGTTGAATCTTAAAGTCAGTACACTAAAGCCAGAGAAAATGCACATAATTTTTCTGAAGATACAGTAAATTCCACATTCTTCCCTGAACTACTGTTGCTGTATTTCCTACATTAGCTTTTGGCTCCTGACTGAAGTAACTGGGTGATCTACAAGTAAATTCTTCACATGTGTAATTTCCACGAAGGACATGGAAGCTCAAAATCACATTTAATCAAAGTTTTGTCTGCATGACGTGTACAGAAAAATAGTTTCAGTTTTACCTGCTTTGTCATGAACAAGTAGATTTTTGGTAGTGACTCATACCACATCTTGTCTCTGTCAGCCCCCAGTACTGGTTAGTCCAGTGAAGAAGAAATAAAACTCACAATTGGTGGTACTGATTTGATTTCTTTTCTGTATTTTTCCAAATAGTTTGCATGTAGTAATGTGGCAGGGAGCTCCACAAATTAAATCTGCCCAGTTTCTCTCTTTTTTCAGAACATTTAATTGTGTCTTTACTTTTCATATATTGTATCTTTGTTCTTGGCTGATAGCACATTAAAATAATCCTCCCTATTTTATATTTTTTGTATTCTGATTTGTATTTTTTCTCATGTTGCCTTCTTACTCTGTTTTAAAACAGTCACTTTGCCTTGTTTCAGTAACATGATACAGTAATGCCATTATTGTTTGTTTACTTTTCCTACATTCTAATGTCTGGTTTGACTCTTTGGTGACTACTGGACATTAAACAGTGATTTTGTTCTTGATGCTTTTCCCTCTGTGATACACATCCACCAATGTAGCTCTTTCATTATTCCAGCAATTCATTGTCTTGGATTTAATAACTTGGAATTGCATTTATCCAAAGATGGTGCTCATTCATCCAGCTTGATGGGACACTGAACGTCCTCACAGTTTTCTGTAAGGCTGTATTTTGGTAAAAGACACAGGCAAAAAAAAAAAAATTTGTTTGTGTGCAGAGTTTTTTGAGAGTAATTTAAAGAAACCGTAGTCCAGTAAAGCAGGCAAATTTTTTGTGTTTTATTGATGAAACTTCCAGTGCAACCAGCACATGAAGTTTCTCAACCACAAAAATAGGAGTACGTTATTCTGGTTTAAAGCAAATGACACACAAAAAAAACTTAGCCAATTATGAATTTTATTCAGATGATGTGTGACAACTTTTACTTGATTGATATTTTCTACCGATTGAACATACTCTTATCTTACATTGTCTGTCAGGTAATAAATATTGAGCTACTCATGAGTATGATTAAAATAGTTGATGGAAGGTTATTTTTCAAGTCTTCCTACTGCTTCTTGAAAATGCATTGTGCCTGTGAAATCATATGGTGCATTTGAAAAGGGAAAATTACTTCCATTTTTAAAATCTAGCATTGATCGAGGAGGGCAGATTGAAGAGGGATTTCATTTGTTGTTACAATTTTCAAATTTAAGGAATATTATAAAAGCAAGTGAGAACTCTTCTTCTGTGTGTTGATAATCTGTGCGTTGTAATACCTAAATTTGGAAAAAGAATTATTGTGCTATTGTGTGACTGAGAGGACTTTAATGTCACTGGTTTATACTGCAAAAGCCCTAAATTATAATTTTAAATATTTTCGTAATGTATTTTTGCTTAGAAATCATTGGTGAGTCCAAGAATATCTTTGCTAAATACTAAATAATGTTTGTAATTCTATTCCTGTTCTTCCCAATTTTGTATCACTTAGATAATTTTTTTTTTTTTTGGAGTAGATTATTATTTTCACTGGGAGAAAGCATAGCACTTGTTAAAGCCATCCTTTATTTTGAACTTGAAGCTGTACTACTGGTAAGGACTAACAACTATATTAGTCAGCAAGTACCAAGGGAAATTAATTGACTAATGAAAAGTCAGTATGAATAAGTCTTGCCACAGAACCTGTCCTCAGAGTCTGAAGTTCTGTTTAGCAAGGTATTTTCATTATTTCATGCAGTATGTTTAAAAATTAATTTCCTACAATATTAATGGTTTGATGTTTTGAACTCACTGAAGTGCAGAAGTTACTGTATGTTTCAGTGTAGGAAAATTCGGAAACAAACCTTTTCACATCCAAAGCCCTTCGTGTTCACACTGAGTAATTTAGCAGCTAAACTCAAAGTCAAGCAATAGAGTGCTTTAGAATCCATTGCTAATATAGGATTATAAGATGTGAACTCCTATAGCTTGTGAATTTGTCACAGTTTGAAATCTTGATTCCTGTGACAAGAACTAAGAGTGATTGCCTACCTTAGAATCCCAACTTCCTCGAGTTCACTTGTGTAAAATGCTGAATAACCTTCAAATGTATTCGATGAGGTGGCTGCTGCAGACAGATTTGTATTGAGATCAAATGTCATGTGGCTTCTGTATCATAATTAAGGAACCTTTGGAAGTTCTCTGCAAAACAGAAAGTATGAAGGTGAAATGGTCTTAATATTTTTGTAATATTTTTTTAACTTGCTTTTTAATGTTGCTTTCTGTTATACGTGAGAAATACAGTTTAACAACCATACCAAAAACATCGAGAGTCATAAGTTTATGACAGGTATTCTCAGGCTATCCCCATAGCTTTTGGATATGAATATTCTGGTTTTTAGACATTCATAAAAGCATCTTTAAAATTATGATTGAGTAGGAAGCTCAGAAAAGTATACTATTCAGAATTTAAATTGTGGAACAGTAAGTTGGGGTTTTTTTCAATTTCTCTAATTATTGAAAGTATTTGCTAATCAATTGTAGAAGAAATACAAGTATTTTGTTGTTTCATAAAATAAGGTTTTGGTTGCCAACAGGCTGTGTTCTAGCACTACCACTACCACTTCTGATTTGGTAACAACTACCCACTTAAAAAAACCAAATAAAATATACATCTGAAGCATGTTTTTCTACGTAAGTGCTATTGTCTTTTAACTGAATTAACTGTATTATGAAGAACAGTCACGTTGTATGTTAAAGTCACATGCGTTAAACAAACCTCCTCATTTTAATAAATTTTACTTTTTAGAAGGACAGTGTATAGACATCCTTATCACCATCTCCTCAACACCCTCTCTTTACTAAAAAAGTCACTTTTCCAAAAGGCATATGTTAAACTTGAGAAGTGCATGAGCATGTGTGAGATTGCCCTTTTATTTTACACTTTACGTCTATGAACTGAACATACGCCCATGGAAACTTTAAAAAAAATTAGGTGAGATTTAGAACTGAATCTTTGCACTGCAGTGTTAGACCTAAACAGTTAAATATCCCATCACAGTATGGAGATAGTCATCTGTTCAAGCATATGGAATCTTTTGGCTACTGGACTAAGTAGTTAATATAATGCCCAGTGTCCAGACATGGACACAACTGTTATGGAAGCAGAAGGGAAGAGGCTCATGTACTGAGCCCATTTGGACACTGATAAGTAAAGATCAGAAGAGTGACTTTAAACAATACAGGACAAAGTGGTTATCTGCTCTAAGCAAGTCATTCTTTTAGAAAATGGAAGGTAGTAGTGTTTGTTTTTCTGAAGAAATACTATTTTTTTTTTTTTTTTGCTTGAGTAGAAGTACAGGTTCTTGGGGAAAAAAAAGTCCCTGTGAATCTGGCCTTAAATATAGGGTTTATCTGTTGTATTTCAGAACAGAGAACAATAATTTTGTGTAAAACTATTTTACATTTAAATTCTTGCGTATGTATTTCCCATCTTAAATGATTTTCACAGGACTGAATGTTGAGTTTCTGTGCACTGTGCGTTTAGAAACATTTTTATGTGAACTTCTGGTGGTGTTTAAAAACCCTGAAATTTCAGAATCCAATTTTACCTCTTTTTGTTTAGAACTTCTCTATTAATTACAATATAATTATAATAAAAAGGAATACTGCATCTTTAATGATGTTTTTGTGCCTATGTAGTTAAGCTTTAATGCTAGGGGGAAAAAAAAAAAAAAAAAAGATTAAATTAGCCTTGTAACCTCTTTCTCTTCCAGACTGATGATGGAAAATAAAAGCTCTTAGCCACAGAATGTAACACTTAGAATTAATATTTAATTAGACCAGCAAATTGTACACCGTGGCTGAAAGCTTCCAAAGAGTTGTTAGTGCCACAATTGACCTACAAGTTTAATAATAACTCACTTCTAGGAGCAAGTGCCAGTTCAGCATAGTGGAGCCACTGTAAGAAAGTC
The DNA here is from genome assembly GCF_009829145.1 of Chiroxiphia lanceolata. Classification (NCBI taxonomy): domain Eukaryota; kingdom Metazoa; phylum Chordata; class Aves; order Passeriformes; family Pipridae; genus Chiroxiphia; species Chiroxiphia lanceolata. Next base: position 7,599,390 of record NC_045642.1, read on the forward strand.
CTGTGAGATTAAAATCAGCAAACCAAATGGCAGGCGAGGATTCCTGGGATGGAGCCTTCTGGAAAGCTGGGAGCTGGAGTAGCTTTTCAGCCAGGATTCAGATGAGAACAGTGGGCAAAAAAAGCTGATCCCTCCTGTTCTGGGAGCTTCTGGTTGTAGGCCAAAATCTTGGAACAGTTTTTTTTCTAAATGTTCTTACTGCAGCTATTAATTTCTATCACAAATCAAGTAAGGAATGGCTTGTCTTCATCTTTTAATTAAGTTTTAATACAAACATTATTGCTGAATTCACTGGTCATGAATTTTACTTATGGAAGAATGATACTTTTTTGGTAGAACGTGTCATTTAGTGTGTTTGTGTTGCAGAATGTTTAATTTTATCATATCTTCTTGCTACATAAAGGGCTTCTTGCTATAGTAAGATATGATGAGCAATTTGTCATAATATTATGAAATGTGTAAATTAAATATGAAATGAGTATACGTTTTAAAATATCGTGTTTTGAAGGTTAAATAGCTTAATCTTGCTTTTCATTTTGTGAACAATTAAAATGTAAAACCAGTAACTCTACCATTAGATATCCATCTGAGCCTTAATTCTGTGGCAAATTATTCTAGTGAAATAGGGCACCATAAGTTCAAAAATGTGCAAACACACAGCAACAGACTGAGGAAGGAACATTCTGCATTATTTATTGGCTAGATCCTGAATAATTAAAGAAATGCCTACTCATTAGTTAAAAATTAAAGCAGGTGAGGACCTTGCCAGCAGAGGGAGCAGTCATGTCTTTCCTTAGGTTCCCATCGTTTCCAGCCTACCCATCATTTCCACCCTACCTCTTCTTATTGCCCAGCCAGTTTCCCATCTGGACCTAGCTTTGCCAGCCTGCTCCTGATGACAGCCTATAATTTTATGCTGGATAAGGGATTAGTTCCTTAAATGATTTTATATTTCAGGATCTTGCCACCTGATTACCAACATCAGTTAGATGTTCCTTTTGGTACCTGCATCCTGATAATTGAAATAGTGGTGGAGGTTCTTTTTGGTCACCTGAGAATCACATACAATTCACTGTTTAAAGAATTAAAGTTGCAGCAAGAGTTTGCCTTTCTGAATTGGAAAGCAAACTGCAATGACATTTTTTTTTTCCCAGGCAAAATGGCAACAAAAGGAACTCCTGAACCTTTTTCATATAATGACTAATTCCCAATGGAGTCATGGGATTTTAGTTAAACCAGTTGGTCTCAGATACATAATTTCAGCAGTTTTGTTATGACTCTTTTGTAATATAGCTCTCATTCTTTCAGACTTCTTTTGCATCTCTATTTTATGCTAGGCTATGATCCATTGGTAGCATTGCATGTTTGATGTGTTTAATTTTCTAGAGAAATCTGCTCAAATGGTCAGTTCGTTTTTGCAATATTTAGAGATAAGTAGTAACTTAGAGATTTTCATGTATGTGCTTTTATAACAGTGAGACAATCTCATTATTAAGAAACAGATAGTGTTCAGGGGAGGTGCTGGGCTCATCTTAGCCCAGATCTTGTACTGATTTCTTCCCAGCCAGTCACCCTTCACTGAAGAAGGGGTTGATCAGATTTATTCCATTTACTCAGTGCAGCAGGGCAAGAGCCCCACACCCCAGAACCATCACCTGCAACCTGTGCTTTCTGCCACTGAATGCTAAGGATAGAGAAGAGAAAAGCACTGAGCAGGGATTCAGCTCAAAAAATTTCACCCTTTAACACGCTGTACATCTGTCACCTCTTTCAGCCAGATAATAACAGGATTTTCAGCACCCAGCTTTCTGGGCTTCAACTCCCACGTCACCTTCATGATACCACCAGATATTTTCCTGATACCCCAAAGCCTCCTAAACCAAGCCTTAAATAGAGGCAGGTAGACAGGGCTTCAAAGAAAGGCTGAGTTGGGATCTCAGCTCAGTGTTGACTGGCTTTTGGCTGTGGACAACTCACAGGACACCTTTGTGCTTGTTACTGACTTGTGAGGGAGGAATGCAGTATTTACCTGTCTTTTGTGAAGCATTTGGAGATCAACAGATGGAAAGTTTGATTTAAACTGCTAGGCTTTGTTCATTTTTTTTAGATGCAACAGCAACTGTTACTGACTTGCTTATTTATCTCTGTTTAGTCATCTCTCCTTTCTCTGTTGGCCTTTAGGTCTTCCCTTCAATGGCAAAGCAAACATACTTTTTATTTTGTAAGATGCCACAGTTTGCTGGCCTTAGATGCTTCCAGAGCTCAAGTAACACACAAGTCCGTTTCAGTGAAGATCCAAAGATTTATTTTTATTTTAGCATGTGATATTTAGTTTTTATTTCCTGGCTGATTATTCTTCCTGAAAATTTATGAAGATTAATTGGATACTGTGTCATCCACCTTCATCTGATATTTTATAAGATAATATGCAAAAACATTGCAGAGTTCCCATAGACAACTATCAGGACAAACATTATTAAAAGCAACTTCAAGAGAACAACCAAAATCTGGAATTAATATGTTGTGTAACATATTGACCAGCAGATGCTTCGTTACCCTCTTCCCTTTTTTGCAACTACATTGCATCTAATTGCCTGCTCATGTCTTCCTTACACGTCCTTTCTTTGCTTCTGTAACTTGTATAAAATTATTCAAAGGTACTATTTATTGCTTGAAATCAGCTAATGTAACACAGTGTACATACAGTCAATCAAAAATCAGTGCTTCTGTGGTTTCAGCCATACAAATGGATACTTATACCTTATAAGTTCTGCTGTAGTCAGTAAGGTTCTTCAAAAGTAAGAGAAAATGCCTAATTAGTCAGAATCCCTAAATGTAGATTTCTCATCGCCGAAGGCATTGTGGTTTGTAGAAAATCCTTTAATTATATTTCTAGGATATCTGTTTTCCAGCAAAGACATTGCATTTGTGTTCAGTTTTCTTGTGATCTTGATACAAATTTCTACACACCAAAATTTGTTGATGTCCTATTGATCATCTTATATTCCAGTGGTCTGAGTGTACATTCATTTTAGAGCCAAAATTCAATGTTCAGTTAGTAGGTTTGCTGTGTTCAAACACTGTAAACAGTCATCTTGGAGTTAGAAGATATATAGAATTTTATAGTTTAGAGTCTTTATTAATTATTGATTAACACTTTTTGTCAGAACAGTTATTAATCTTTTATTTTTGGGACTTGTGAAAAATCCAAAAGTGCATAAACTGTATCCTTCTATAAAACTAGTACAAGGGCCTAATACCCAACCTCTTTTACCAAAATAAAATGCGTGGGTAATTCTGTGATTTTCTGAGCAGTAATTATTAACAAATGGTGATAAATATTTAAGCCATGCTTCTTAATAATTTATCTTTTCAATGTAAAATCCTTTGGAGATTAAGTAGTAATGACAAGTGATAAATATTTGTATGTTGTGAAGTCATTACCACATTATCATTGTGTGATAATCTCTCAAAAAATATCAAGAATTATTTCATCTATCAAATATCCAGCCACTGTTTCATTATAGTCCAGTGTGGCTGTCTGTGTTATGGTACTAAGCTTACTTCAGCTTCGTGACAGACTGTTTTAAATAGAATTTAAAAAAAACAACGAATTTTTGAGCCTTTCTTGAAAATTCACGCACCAGAATTTACTTAAAGTTCGTAAGGTTCATATTGCTTTGCTGGAACTTGCCTGCTGTTTATTACTGAGACTTGCTTTTGAATGAAGTGTCAGGATCTCTGGATTCACCTGTTGGTAACAACACAAATTGTTGCCTCCAAATACACTTTTGGGGGGCAAATCTGAATTCATTTTTCAATACTGTGCTGTCATACAGAATGTGTTTAAACTGGGGTTTGTCCCAGTACTAACAGTATTTGTAAGTAGTGCTTTAGGTAATGAAAGTCATGTAGGATTCAATGTATTAAGTCTTAAGTAAATGTTTTAAAATAAAGCCAGTGATGGGATTGTATTAGCAGAATGTAAAGATGAAGCAGTTAAATATAGCCTTCTACCAAAATATAGGCCTAATGTCTCTGAAAGGAGACATGGTCACAAAATACCTTATTTTCAATGTAAGTCAGTATTAAAATTATGTTAATGTACTGATCAGAATACAAATGCAAATATATGCAAAAAGCCTATATAATTCAAGAGCTTAATGTATTTATATATTTAGTATTTATTATTAAATACAGATGTATTTATGTATCTGTATATGCTAGTTGGATCTCATTGCAGATCTTTAACGTGAGGCTCTTATTTTCCTTTCAAATTCTGAGATTGTTTAAATGTGCTATAGAGAAACGTTGAAGCTGTTCTAAGAAAAATTTCCATTCTTTGACTTTTTTTTACTTATGCAGTGCAAGGACTGAGAATTTAAATATTTTTTATTACCCAAATTTTGCCTGGTTTTTAATTTCTTTAGAAACGGAATGAGAGGATATATCTTTGGGTGTTGGAAAAATTTTGACAGGAAATCAGAGGAGAACTAGAAATTAGAGCAGAGTAGAAAAGACAGATTTTTTTCCTAATACGGAATCCAGATGAACCAAGATTGACTTGATTAATAGTAGTAATGATAAAATTGTGGTACATTAAGAACTCAATCCAGTAGAAACACACAATATTAATTTCAGGATGTAAGTTTGAGCACACAGGCTATCTGTGTATTTGTGATGGTAGAACACTGTGCTCTATACTCAAACTCAGAAGATGAGATGTTTTGAACTGCTTTAGTTGTAAATAAGTATTTTTAAACATGCACAGATAATTACTCAAAGCTATGTACATTCTGAAAATGAATTAGTAGGACAAAGCAATCTTTTTCCATAATTGCCCTTCCCAAAAGCTGGTTAAATGTGTGTATAGTTCCCATGTACATCTCCATATCATTTTCTTGACATGTTTTGAAAGTACACTTTGGTTGAGCCCAAATATTGCAAGTTTGCACTTAAAAGAAAATGTCTGTCTAAAACAGTAGCACAAAGTAAGATATAGAATGGATGCCCAGCCCAGCCTGCACAACAGGGTTGCTACCATGTTGTTAGAATAATTATATTTTGGCTGAACTAACTAATTTAGAAAAACTGCAGTACATCTAGCAAGACTGAAAACTTTCCAAGATTGGGATGGTTTGTGTTTGGGTTTTTTTTTTTCATTTTTTAGTATAATTTAAAACAATACCTCTTCTAGCTGCCAACAAACTCTTTCCCTGAATCTCACCATTCCTGGCTTCCCTCCTAACCATGTCCTGGCTCACCTCCAGAGCTGCCAAGTTTATGCCAGAAGCAGGAGGTAGATTTGTATGGGGCTGGAGGAAGATCTGGAGCTCTGTTAAATTTTCAAGCCCAGATGGGGCAACATGATTTGTGTGTTTATGTCAGTATGCCATACATCACAACTATCTGTGTGCTGACGTCAGCTTTGATCGGACATTAATGTGCTGAACGCTGCAAACTAGAAAATACATGATAGATACAGATCTATGGCAACAATGCCACATAAGCAAATGTCTCTTTGGTGTGGCGATTCACTGTGCAAAATATTTCCCAAGATACACTGCTTTAAGCCAGGGGAATATTTTGACACTCTTTAAAAACAAAAACAAAATCAACATGGGCAAAGGGAGCACAATTTCAGAAAGCAACAAACCCTTTCAGAGGAAGAATTGAAACCAACATACTTAAGTATGTATTGTCAGGCAAATATTGAACTGCTGTCCCTCCCTTTAATCTTTCCAGAATTAAAACCAAGTAGGAAAAATTATATTCTTATGATTTGCAGGACTATCAGTGGTGAGGATACGTTGCTGATGGTTGAGCATCTTTCTATCCACGGTTTTCGTAACCCATTGTTATCAAAACCAGCAAGCAAAAACTTTAATGTACAGCAAAACAATAATGGACAGTAAATGTTTTTTTCAAACGATGGAACATTTTTTCTTTATCAAGAGTTTAGCTTAGTTTCCAGGAGTCATCAGTGTTTATTTATTTTTTAACAGTTTTGCCTTTCTTGATATACAAATAACTTCCTGCAGCTTTCTGAGGAACTGGCAAAATGCAGTAATTTCTGGTCTGTGGATTTATAGAAGTCACTGACTACTTCAGATTTATATCTATACCATCTTTATGTGATTCCCCTTTAGAATAAATGTGACCACAAGTTTCCATTAAAATATAGTACATTGTCTCTCTCTTCCAAGAAGAGGAAACAGTTTGCAAGTCAGCTTTAATATTTCAGGGGTGGATATAATAACAAAGTCTAGGGATTGATGTGTAGGCAGTGTTCTTTTCCCTCAGATCACTTATGTTATTCCTCAGAAAGGAAATTCTGTAGTGTAACACTACTTTATTGTTATTCATCATCAGACTTTGTGGGTAAAATGGAAGTTCCCTGATTCCACGGGGATGGACGGTTTTGGCCTGTGCACAAGTAGCGGCTTTGAAAAGAGACCCCTCCCCAGGATTTGATGCCATCTGGCCCATAAGGTTGGGGAAGGGAGGGGGTGTAAAGGTGCCATGGGATCAGTGGAATTGGGCCTTGTAACCTGAGCAGATTGGGTTGTGCAGGACGGGCCACAACTTCATGTAGTGGTCAGAAAACAGAATTCAGTTTATCCTTTGATGAGAGCGGGAAATTTTCACCTTTCACGTCTGCTTTGTAAGCTTTAGTGTGGCCAGAAGATAAAGGGATATTGAAATGTGGGTTCAGAAAGCAGTTGGTGTGTTGATCACCATTTTAATAAACCTGAATGTCAGTGCAATGCATAGACTATTCTAACATATCTGGGGATATTTCCCTCTCTCTGCTCCTAATTGATAAATTGTTACTGTCAAATAATTTTACCAATTTACATTGACATTTCGGAATAAGCATCAGTTGTATAGTTTACTAAAGAACCATAAAATGTACAAAATATTTTTAAATTAATAGAAAAATACACAACTATGACTTGGAGGTACAGAGCTAATTCCTCATACTTGGAATGGGTATTTTGAGGTGATTAGTCTTGATACCCCTGAAGGGATGATGAGTATAGCACCTACAGCCACCAAGAACAAGAGTACACCAGCTGTCCAGGCAGCTTTGGGATAACTACTTCTTATCTTAAAGAAATATTTTGGGGTTTAACATAGATTTGTTTCTTCTTTTTTTTCCCCTCATTAAATAGGGACATCATCAGAGCATTTAAGAACATTTTTTCCGACTTACCTCTGAAGATCTCTGTTGTGATCTTTGAATGTCTTTGTCTGCTATATGAAATTAAGGAAAGAAAACTATGCAGAAAACAGCTTATTTAAGGCACGTGACAGTACATTGTTGCACAAGAAATAAGGCATCACAAATCACAAACATATTGAGAAATGGTAACGCTGCATGAAGAGATAGATTTGTAAAGATAAAAAGGAACTTTTAGAAAGAAAAATGCTGGAGAAATTGCTTGAGTTGTCCATGTTGTTTGACTGATGACCAAAATGACTAATTGTGTGGGTTGTGCTTGCTCCAAATGCTAGAAATGATATGCTTAAGTGTATTAAAAAGCAAGGTTTTCAGAACACAAACAAAAACAGGGCATCTGACTCGTAGTGGAAGTCAATGAGAGGTAAGCTTAACATACTGCTTTTTAAGTATCACTGATGTGAGCAAATGCTTCTCTTATGAAGGTTTGAGAAAATATGAATGTAGTGCTAAGTTAGCCCTTTTATGGTTTCTTCTTGTCAAATACATGTTTTCTTTAATCAGAAATTTCAAGTCTTTTTTTTTTTTAAAGGAATAAAGCCCTCTAACATAATTCCTAAGTATTGATGACCTATTTTTTTCCCCACAGTTTGCCATTGAGAAGACCAAGGCTTACTCCATGAACATTAATTACCTTTTTCATCACACAGGATGTGTATTTTGTTTCCGTGTCTTACAGAATAAAGCAATTATGGAACGTGTAACAAACTTGTCAGATATGGTAGTTGGTCTTGAATCATTTATTGGCTCTGAGAGAGAAACCAATCCATTGTACAAGGATTACCACGGTAAGTTCCATCTTTAGCAATGCAAAAAGTCTGCCCTGAGTGTTTCTGGGACACTTAGTGGCTTACCCTCCAGTTGGGTGTCTGCTCTAAAGCAGCGTTTGGTTTCGTTTTAGAATATACCTCTTAAATGTTCCTCCTTGCCTAACCAGTCTGGAGTTAGGAAAATTTTCAGCAAAGTGCATTAAGGCTGCAAAGGCAACATGGCAACTCCTTGCATGTTGTCAAGCCGTATTACTGAGGCATGGCTCAATCAGATGTACATCTCAACAGGCAGGCTTTGGGGAATTCACAGGCAGAGGAGGCTTGGCAATCATCTGACCAGCGAGCTGAACTTGTCATGAAATCAATACTTTTGATCTGCCAAGTTTTAAACAGAGAACACGGGAAAAAAACATATATTATAGTAAGGTGAATAAACTGCTAAATCGTGTGCTATATAAGCTGTATCTAAAAATAACGTTCTGCTTTTTCGGCCATAAAGTTACAGCACTCGTGCATTTAAAGAAATTAATATGTGTGGCATGTAAAATATGAAACTGGTTTTTGGTAAAAAGCCGTGTAGCCTTTCAAGTGTTTTATCTTCGAAATGTTGTAGTGGTGTTTAATCTTGCATTCTGTTTCCCAGAGATTTTTTTGTTAGCTGTTGCAGCAGAACTGTTTATATTTTAAAAGATTATATTGGAAGTTATGCAGAGCCAAAGCAGTGAATAACAGTTTTAGCTAATCCAGAGAAGCACTCAGAGTGTGCATAAATTACAGCTATTATTATTGTGATACTACTGTAGTTCCATGGAAACCTTTAGCTGAAAGTAAACTGCTTATCCAAAACCTGCTGTAAACATATGAGAGTATGGCAGTGTTTTCCATAGCAGAATATATAGAATATATAGAAAAAGAAGCAAAGGTGGTGTTGAGACACCACTGTGTGTATGCAGGCTGTAATTAGTAAATCAGAGAAAAATCTTTCTGGCTGTGAAAATAAGTGCACATTTCATTATCTGAAAAAAGGTGAATGAAAAAGAAACCGTGAACAAAAGCTGGAATAATTTGCCTAATTATTTTTCCAACTGTATAATCGTGATATGGCCTTTGTTTATGCTAGCATAATTCTGTCAATTTGATACTCCTTTTCCCAGTACTGAAGAGATCCTTTAAGACAATGTGTGTTTTAGCAGTTATTTCCTGCTTTCCTATGAAGATGTATGCTAAATCATTTTTGGTACTATTTAATAAAAATTATGTGCCAATATACATAGCTTTTGAGGCTTACACAACCTTGATTTGACAGGCTAAAAAAAGGTATTTCTAGTGTTTTTAACTTTGTGGAATCTTTTTGCTTGAGAATATATTTTAGGATGATTTATTTACTGCAGATGATGAAAGATTTTGACATGACTCAGGAGAAGTTTGATTACATTATTGCATTATTTAATAAATCCTGCATTAATAATTTTATTAAGCTGCCTGCAAATTTAAATGTTTGAAAAGCCAGTAAAATAACAAAATAATTATATAGAAGATCCTTAAATAAAATTTCTGCAATATTGCATATAAGCAACCCTGTGTTATACCTGCTGTTCCTGTATATAATAATTAGATTTTCTGCTCAAAAGCCTAACAAATATTTCTTCTGAATCACTGGACTGGAGGCAGGGGTAGAAGGTTTCAAATTATAAAAATGCTTTTCTAATATTATTAAGAATTTTTGTGATTAGTGCCCATAAAATTATGCTTTTTAAATTATTTCAATTTTAGGAAACTTCGGTTAAAACAAATTAATCGATGCCTGAAAAAATACTGGCCTTATTTTAAATAAGGGGTTTAATGTTTGGGGATTTTCCCACAGCTGCCGTTTTCAAGTAAGATACCTTTTCTACATATTCAGTATTTCAATTTAGATGCTGGCTTTATGAATAGCAAATATAGGCCAGTAATTGAGAAGCCCTGTAGAATTTTCCTGGGTTTTCAGATGCAGAAAATCACCCTCAGGTTGTTCAGAGACTATATTAGGCTGCACAAAAACCATCCAGCGTCCTTGTCAGAAAAAATCAGCTTGAGTTGCAGCTGACAGAATGCAGAGCTTGCAGTGCACCTAGTACTGTTAAAAACATCTGAACAGCTAGAGAAGCCTCCTGCAGGAAGAAAACATATTTCTCCTAGGATGGCATAGGGGTTAAAATTTATTAAAAAGCATGATCTAAATCGGAGGAGGGGGGGGAGGGTTCCAGAAACTTTTTTTCCCAGCCGTTTCCAGGGCAAAAACCGAAGTAGTTCTCATTAGAGCTTCAGTGGTTATCAGTAACCCATAAGCCTTGTTTTGCTGGCTGCTTACTGGTGCATTTAATAAAATAAAGATCACTCAGTGGTGCCGTGGGCAGCATGCAAGGTGATAGCCATATTTGCTTACTGTAAATACACGAGAAAATCACACACAAACCGGCTGTAGTTTTGACAAGTATTAAGATCGCTCTTTACATCTGTACTTCTGTACCAAAGTGCAATTAGTTTTCCTCGCACAAGGATTTCTGTTTATCTTATTCTGCTTGATTACTTGAGTATAATCGCACCGTTTGCTTCATTGCTCCTGGTAGTAAAGCTCCAGCTTAAAAAGGGGAGGATGAGTGTGTGTAAATATACAGAATTCTGCTGTAAGACTCTAATTTATGCGTCTGGATGACAGCGTTTTCTTAATTTTATTTTTCCCCCCCCTCCTTTACTCTTTCTTTCCACAAGGTTTGGTTCATGTACATCAGATTCCTCGGCTTAATAGCTTGATCTGTGATGTGTCAGACACGAAGGACCTTGCTTTTAGATTAAAAAGGAAGCTGTTCACCATTGAGGTAAGAGAAACATTGTTTCACTATTTAGAACCCAAAAGGTGGAGCTAATCCCGTCTCTTATGTTTCGTTTTGTGAAATGCATAAAATATGCATCAGATGTTGTAAATTCATTTCGTTCTGGTTTTGCTGTTCAGAAGGGTTTTATGAAATACTGTGATATGCCTTCTGATTAAAAATGTCTCATTTGCTGCACTAAATCGGTCTGTTATAAATAGTTTATTTTGGTTTAAAATGTACATAGAAAGTAGGCCACAACCTTCAATAACAAAGCGTGACATGTTTCTAAGGATGTCAGGAGCATATTTAATTAAATGTTAATGACTTGCTCTTACTTGTGTTAGTGGGTGGGAAAGTAGCTACATGTTATTACCCCGGTAGAGGGATTTTAATGTATAATGTTGCCTAAAATTGTGTGTGGTATGAGGGATAAGTGTCCTTATCAGTATTCAGAAACCATTTTCTTTGCATTACTGAAATCACCTTTCGCTCTTTTATGTCATTTTAAACACAGTATCATTTACACTAATGTCCTTAAGTAAATTTCCTACTAAATTTAAACTTTTTTCTGTGACCTTTATGCAGACAGTCCTGATAGAAGGCAGTAATACAAAAGATGTATTTCATTTTAATCTTGCTAAAGAGCAAATGAACATAGCACTATTAAGCAATTAGAGCTGATGTATTTATTAACCCATTAATGCTTAGAGATGGAAGATGGCTTTTGGGGTGATGTGATAGTCATTGGTACAGTCTGGGCAAATTTTTTTTTAACAAAGACATAAAACAGCCAAGCATCCCTGACAAACCATTTTGTTTAATCTCTTTTCAAATGAAAAGTTCTTAAGCAGGCCACTTGTCTTAACTGCTTGAAACCATAAAAAGAGAGAATTGCCACCAATAAATTAGCATATTTTTTACTCCATCACCAAATGCTGGTCAATGTGGCTTGGCACTGCTTTGGTGTTTGGGACTTCACCCTTAAGTGACCACTTTGGCCCTTATTTGACCCTCTGCCCTTTTTAGCTGGCCACTTGATAAGGTAACTTAAGGGTTCTCTCTCTTCACTGCCCCCTTCCCTTCACAATTGCAAGTAGCCCTAACCTATAAATCATTGAAAGGGCCCTATCAAGTGACAAATTAAGGTGCCCTCCTCCTAATTAATGGTCATCAATGTCTTTAATTATCTAATCCTATTGAGAGTAGTTAATAGTTAATCAGGCAGCCAGTTCTTCACTCAGGTCATCTCTGCATGAGTGCTAGAAGTTTCTCAACTAGAGGTATCCTCTTCAGAAGCCACTTAAAGGCAAATACATGAAGGAGGGCTTTTTTTTCCCCAAGACAATTCCTTTATAATGTTTGTCACTTTCCAGAGAATGTGGTTAGTGAAACCAGGCTTTGTGAGGTATTAAAGCCTTTTAACAGCTGCTTTTGAGCGGTACAGTAGGAACAAACCCCTTAATAGTCTGTGTTTGGTTTTAAAATACAAATGTTCTTACTGTTTTCAGAGGTGCAGAGAAGCGTGCACCCTCATTTCACAGCATAGTAAATTCTCATTTATCGTAGCTGTGAATTAGAATATTTGGGGTTTACGAGTCCTAACTCAGAGTACAATTTTTTCCATCAGACGAATTCGAGATTCTAATTTGTAATGTAATTTGGAAGGAAAAAAAAAAACCCTTAGCAGGAAGCTCTGTAAAAAGAATTGAATTAGCCATGGGGCATTGGGAACAGGAGCGTGGTGGAACTCTTGAAACAACCTGTTGCCCCAGACATGCGTAGATGACACACTTGTATAATTTCTCCCTCCGTTGCTCAGCTGCAGCCCCTTTTGAATAACTTCAGCTTTTGTTGGAGATATGCTTTCTGTAAGCTGAACTGACACAAACTAGCCCTTTTTGAACATGTTAGATCACTGTCCTACTGTGATCTTCCTGTACACATTTCACTAATCTATAGTACATATGTTTTTCTTCCTCAAACATACATAGGGAAAGCAGACTACAGCCAGGCTGGCTAGAGCAATAAGGTCAGTAAGAAAATGGGAGCAAGGGAAAGCTGAATTAAGAAAGAATGTGAATACAGTCTTCTAAAATGTGTTTCTGGAGTTAGAATGTGGTGCATCAGCAGTCAGTTTTGGTTCTGGGGGTAAAAACGTAAAGCAGCACAACAGTGTGCATTACAAGCAACAGTTACAGCTAAGTCTGTGACTTCTTTAGTATGGAGTTTAAATGTGAAATGAAAATGTATATTTAGTACTTTAAAGTTTTTTGAAAGATTCTGCTTAGTTATGTACACAATTTAGGGTAAAAATACTGACCTTTACTTGAAATGCCACTTCAAAATCAAATTACATAAGAAAAGTTAGGAATACAAAACCTGTGAATAATGGCAAAATTTCTTCGAAAAGGGTTTTCATCACTAGACCATTCTTTTTTTTTTTTGCAGTTTAAAATAAGAGCATGGGACATGGATTTTCTCATCTCTGGATTGCTCACCAGTTAAATAACTCTTTATAGTTTGGCCCTCATAGGGAAAAAACTTTAAATGTCAAATCCATTTTATTAGATTGCAGTTCTGTGGGAGGGACTCTGCCTCTTTATAGTCTGCAGAACCATTTAACTGTTTCAGTTTTTCTCATATGTTGTTCTTCAAAATAAGATTGACTGAAATATTTTCTAAAGGGTTTTGTTTTTTTTTTAATTCAGGGTGAAAACAGGTTTTTGGTGAATATTTATGAGTGTTCATTTTCCATTTATAAATCGTGAAGCAGAACTTTTCCAGGGAAGCTTATGTGTTTATCCTGAAAGGTGCAGTAGCCATATCAAGCTTTCCCAAATCTTCACACGTTAGTTACCAGCAATATACTATTATATGCTATATTATCAGAGATCTATCTTATGTGCATACCACTTTAAAGGACACAATTTTGAAGTTAGCCTGTCTAATCCTATTTCTTCCCGCTTTGGAATCTTAATTAGAAGGAGATAAAAACCATCATTTGACTAAATTATTGTCTTGAATCTGTAGCAAAAGGTATAATCCGCAATTGGGCCAATTAGTGTACCCCATAGTTAGCTATGCTGAGGCAGGAAACTTGATTAGATCTGACACCAGCCTAGTTCCCACTGTTGTTTTGCCAGGTATGATGGTCAGACTTCAAAGGGCTTGAGGCATCAGCAGGGCAAGGTTTGGAGGCCAGCTTAGGTCCGGTCGTTAATCTCTCTGCTAAAACCACAGCAGCCCTCGCACAAAACAAGCTTACACGACACAATCATGCGGTATTAAAGTTTGGGTTGAGTCATGCCAATTTGCCTTTGATTTTCTGATGATTGACTAAAAGATGGCTACATGACTAGACACATACTGAAAGTTTACTGATTAGGTAAGTTCCCCAAATATTTGAAATATTTTTTGATTTCTCAGTTAGACGATATGACAACACGTTCGTCTCAGTGAAACTTTTTTGGCAGAATTGTTCTCCAAGTACTTTTTGCTTTCTTTGTAGCTCTCAGTGTAACTTCTATCAACATTTGATAAATTCTGTAGGAGCGTTACGTTCATAGTTTTATCTGATAGGACTTTATCTTTGTTGTTCCAAAGCCTCCTGTGTCAAAACTAAAGAAATCTGTGCCTAAATTTGGTGTTTTCTCTCCTCCAAATTTCTAAGGAACCATTGTTTCTCTTTCTTATTTAGGTACATTTACAATTACTGGCAAAAAGGGCATTTTCCTTAATTATTTTCCACCTCACCATGAGTAAAGCGCTGTTCCACGGCCACGATTACATAAGTGTTCCTTTCTTTTGCAGTCTGATTTGTTCAAATATTGCAGTAACAGTGACATGTTTCCATTCTGAGAAAAGCCTAAGGCTGCTTTAGTATTATTCCAAATGATTGAAATTGCCATCTTGCTGACTTTCCCTTGGGCAGCTTAAGGCCTGTTTACTTTTATATTTGTTTCACATGTTCCCTCTGAGTTTGGCTGGCAGGACATCATTACCTGGTTTGACAAGACAGTTGGAGAAGATTCATATTTGATTAACTCCCTTTGTTATTGTCTGGACAACACAAACCCCTGAAATTATCTATTTAGGGTTAACTCTCCTGATAGATTCAGATAAATGCTTGCAAAGAGGAAAGTTTGTGAGGTTGGGTTTTTTAATTCCCGAGTTTTGCTTAATTTTTAAGCCTTCAATTAACATTGAATTGCTAATAGTATAGAGAATAAGCTTTTTCCTACAAGTTTTTATATTGTAGTTTGTCTAATAAATAGTAGTGAAAATATGTATTTTTTTAATCAATGCACAAGTCAGAACCAGCTAATATTTTCTTTGTAGTGGCTATATAACATCTCTTCAACCCAGAATAAAGATCTTGAAAAGCCAGCTCAGTTTGAAACCAAGTGTCATACACGATATAAAGAATTGCCACACAGCAAAACCAAGTTCCCAGTTTAATGTATGAGTTCAAGAGTTTCTTTTCTGAGAGATGTTTCCTAACAGGAGAAGAAAGTCAGAATTAGAGGAGTGCTGTGGCAGGAAAGTGCCTGGTTTCTCAGTGCCAGGCAGATACAATATGGTGCTATGGAGCACTCCACAGTGCATTTTTCCCAGTGGCAATTGCCAGAGTAAAAGGTTATGGCTTTGCAAGGAAACATAATCACAAAACCCAGCAATGGGCTCTGTGTAGAAGTAAAAATAAACATATGATTCCAAAGTCATTAAAATAATATCCTACCTTCATTTAGCAGTAAAGGACTGTAAGAAAATTAAGGTTTTCCAAAATAAGATATAATTGCAACTCCAGATACTCATGTTTGTTATGTGTCCAACATTGATATTTGAAAGAAGACTTAAGATGGTGATTTTGTAAATTAAAAACAGGAAATACATATTAGGTAACTTCCATCTGAAATCTCTGTATTTCTACCTTTTTTTTTTCAGTCTGTCTCTTTTCGTTGCTTATTTTATCCAGACTGCACTGTGGTAAAACTTACTTTGCAAAGGGGAAGTGTGATTAGCCACTGCTGTAGATTATTTACCAAAACAGGTGGGTAAGACCAAGTCAGAACAGTGTCTGCAGTGCTTCAGCCTGGTGTTCACATAGCTTTGGTCCTAAGTGACTCAGGAGATGCTGATGTCACTGAGTGCCAGAACTGTGAAAGATTTTGCAATTAATTATTCATTAAACACATCCAGAACAGGTATAGACATACTGGTTTAGGCTGTTTCTTCTGGAGGAACAAGTCAACCCTGCCACCAGTGCATATGGAATCAGTATATATTTAAAACACATGTATGTGCCATACCAACCCCTATATCCGTGAGAATTAGAAGCATCACTTCTTTTAGCTTCTTCCAAAAAAATTTGAAGCAGTCTTCAGTAATGGCTGACCCTAATCTTGATTATGTTCCACTGATGTTTCTAAAACTGAGTAACTTTGTGAATAAACACATTTGAATTAATGAACTATTTTTGACCACATGTTAACAAAAAGAATCAGTGAGCCTGAGAACTGACTAAAGGCAAAATACTGGTTTATTAGGAATTTAAGTAAAATGTTTTATTAGGAATTTAAGTAAAGTGATACTTCCATAGCAATCATTCAGTAAAATAAGGAAATTACACCAGAGGTAATATATGCTATATGATACATATTGTAATAGTGATCTATTTACCTTAGTACATAGACAAAAACAACTCTGTATTTTAAGGTTGTACACAGGTGCCATTGCAAGACTTGACCCTCTGGTAGGGCCTTAAAACCTCAAAATGGAACCCTCTTTTCCCAAGCCAGTGGGTTGTGACTGCCTGACTGCCCAGTGCCTGGAGCAGGGATGAAACTTCACAGATACTCCTGGTTCAAAGGAGAACTTTTCTGAAGCGATACAGAAAGTGTATTTCTTTAATTTTCTGATGCAATTAAGTCTTGGGAGCCTCTCATGCCCATGTATTTAAGAACACAACTACCCTTGGGGCTTGCATGGAAAACCTCTTTCTCCTCAGCCTGGCTTGAGCAGACAGCATCATACCTGGCAAACCCTAGTGCTGGGTGTTCCACTTGAGCTGGGGGACTCGAATGCAGGGAACTCTGCATCTAAAACCAAACTTCCTAACAGAGACAGGGAAAACATTGTCATAAAACTCAGCTGAAATTTATGCCAGTCAAACCACCGTTGCCTTGATTTTTTCCTGTCCATTTTTCCTATGATAGTAACAAACCCATTACCACTGGCTTATTTAAACATAGCTCAAAAGACAATAAGTGGCATTTTATGAATCTAAATTAAATAATACTGCAAAAAAATATTCTCCTGCAAAACTAATTCTGTCATAATACCAAGCTCCATTTTGCCTTATTTCATCTAGTAGCCAGTTCAGGTTCTCTTTACCTGGTATGGTGTACTTCACTGAATTGTTTTGTCAGATGCTGTCAAGCCAACCTACCATTGTTAAAGAAAATCAAACTAAATCATTTTGGCATGAGCCTTCCAGGAATAAGGCACAGAATATGAAGGGTTTGATGAAATCAAGGATTTGATTTCAATATTGTAAAAGACTGCCTGTCAAAAATGTATTACATTCTTTCAAACAATTTTGAATAAATATACGTGTTTAAAATTGTGACAGTACAATTTAGATAAAGTTTTGGGAGAATATTTTTAAATTATAATAACTTGACGTGAAACAATACTTGCAGTGCTACTGTTTGGAAAGAAAACCACTCTGAATGCTAATGGTACATAGAACTGAAATCAAGTGATCAATTTTATACACTATATGGAATTTCAGAATACTAGTATCTTTTGAACATTGTGGAAAAATTTAATTTGAAAATATCACCTTCTTATTGTGTGATACTGAATAATGTAAATTAAATTATTAAATTATTTGTCTGAAGACAAATGCAGGAAGATATTGTTAACTTTTAGATTGCATATGAAAATTTGTATTGCCCTGAAATTTATTTCATAATTAGTATTGGTTTATGGATTGTTTAACAGTATAATGTGAGAACTCCATTCAGTTTTTCAAAATTTAAGCACTTGTAATACAGCACATCTGCAGTTTCTTGTTAGCCAACAGAACTCGTATGTATTTTTATTTAAACAAATAATTATGGTGTTCAGAAACACTTATACCATAATTGTGTTGTTGCAATGGAAGAACACGCAGCAAAGTCACTAATGCAATTAAAGGTCACTTATACATATTGTAATGGGCTGCTCATTCCCAGGATCTGTGCTAAGGGTCAGTGTTGCAGCATGAAATGGATTGGCCTGTTCACTCTGTAAATAAATGGGTCAACTTATCTTGTATCTGCCAAATAAAGCAGTTGACATATTCCCACTTTCTTACTATTAGAAGGCAGGTAGACTACAGACATCTTTTATAAACATGTTGGTTGGTAAAGACTAAAAAACTCTTTGTCTATGAGGATTATATTTTTCTCTGATTAGCAGTATTTTTTAGACAAAGATCCGTGGGCATGAGTTAGAAAGATATTGATGGTGAGTCTTTAAGAAGCAAAAGGATTTAAGCTCCATGTTTGTAGTAGTTCTCAGCAGGAACTGAGTGCCACCCCCATTAAATGCTCTTTAAAGTATCACAGGTTTTAATAAAAAGATGATATTTCATAGTTGTATAATGTTCTCATCTTCCAGAGAATAATAATTTCAGTCAGGCTGTTACACAGTAAAGCAGGTCTCTGATTCTGTGTATCTCTGTAATTGCAGGAAAATAAAAATTAAAGCTGATAGGAAGTCACATTTTCTCAACCATTGATCTGTGTCATACCTGAACCTCACTGACATGCACTGAAGTAGGAATACAGTGCTGTTAATGAAAAGAATGGGAGTAGAATGACTAAAATCTCATGGAAGATGCACATCCATCTGGATCTACTTATCTCAGTACTGGTTTTTATGGATTTGATTATCGATCTTTGGGTAGAAAGGGATTCAAAGTACTCTCTAAACTAGGGAAGTGTAAGATAGCCACATCTAATACTTGGAAAGGGTTAAAATGTCATTTTGTAGGGAAACAGACCAATGTGGCCAAATGTTTGCTGGGACTAGTAACATGCTTCATCAAACGAATTCCAAATGTTTTGTTGTAACTTTGCAAATTCGAGATTAAGAGTTAGCATTTCCAGTCTTTTGAAAATACTAGTGATTTTGGATGAACATAAATCTGTACGGAAACCACAAATTTATGGTTTCTTTAAATTTTTCACCCACGCAAAAATTGCTCCATACCATTTTTCCGATTTATTTATTTTGCTGTATAACAAAAAATATTGCCCTTTACTGAACTTTTAACATACAGGAACTTGGATTTTTTAAATTATTTTTATTAAGAACAAACTAGGCCTATTATTTTTAGTCTGGAGGACTTAATGAAAGTGCCAAAAGGAGACAGGAAGGAAAAAATATGCATACACTGCAAAGTACTGTAGGTGAAGAAGAAAAGTTCTATAACTGTTGTGCAAATGCTACTTTTTGCTTTGGCCATATTATGAGGTATTATTTGTAACCAAATTCCAGAGTATATTTTATTTTTATATTCTTGGCCAAGAGACTTATGCAAAAGTAGATTGTCCTAAGCAAAGGCTGAAGACTACAGTGCCCAAGGCGTAAGTAAAGTTAGATTTTAGTCATGCCTTCTTTCTCACTTTTGTTTTAGTTGCATGGCTTTATTTATTTATTTTTTTAATTTGCTTGTTCTTGGTTGCATTTCATATGATTTCCAAAGGATTCTGTATCATGCATAATGTACTTTAAAGTTTCCCATTGCATGTTGAAAACCAATAGCTTTAGAAATATCAAGTGAGACTGTCTCCAAGAAGACAAACATTATCTATTACACTTGAAGTGGTGTTTCTGGCCACCTTAACATTGGCACCATATTAACCCCCTCCAGAATAAGAACTTAAATTTGAATGGCATTATCAAATAACACTTCAGTTCCCTCTTTCCTCATTCCTTCCTTCTGAGGAAAGTAATCAATAATTGTATAGTGTACAATAAAACTTTTTATTGATGTCCATAAATACATAAATAAGTGAATTTGGTTGCCAACTTATACCAACCATAGGCTGCTTGACTTTCAGAAAACAACTGGTAGCACTTGCTGAAAACAGTTCACTTTAAATGTCTCATTTAAGATATTTGAGGTTTGAGCTTATGAAAATACTGTTTATAGGCTCTTCATCTACCTTTGTCATACTTCAAGTCTGCTGTAGCAAAAATTACTGAAGAATTCACTCTGATGTTCCTAAAATTCATGTTTACAAAACAGTTGCTAAATGGATTTACCTTTTTTCTCATACTAAACCAGTGATCTTGGAGTGGTGTGTCTGCTTGAGTCATGTTTGAAAGTAGCAGAGTAGAAAACAAAAATAAAAACCAGTTTATCACTTTTAAGTGGGAGGATGTGAGCATTGCTGCGTGGGAGAAATCCATTTCATCTTGCATCCAAAACAGTACTTGCTGTTCCTAAAATGACCTGATTGCTTAATATTGAAAGTTTTAAGATCTTTAGTAATCTTTGCTGAGGAGCTGTACGTTCACTCATTCTGGAAAAGACAAGCTTTTGTGTGAGGTGGAGGAATGTCTTGAGGTGGAGGACTTGACCATGGTAGCTGAGTTTTGAGGGGATTTTTGAAGTCTCTGTGATATACCCAGAATATCTCCCGGGCCTTTGGGCAGTGGTGCATTTGTAAGCAAAACATTTCACGTGTTTGGGGAGTTGCTGTAGTGACCTGCCCTGTCTGCACTGGCTCCGGACTCTCCAGCTGGAGCAGCAAAGAACTGTGCAGTTTGCAGATACACTTGGGCTCTGTGAGTGGCAGAAGAACTTTAACAATGGCAGATGCATTCCTCTGTTCTCAGTCAAGGATTACACTGTTCCAGTGTAGTTTTTGGACGCGCGCCCTTAGTTGCTTTTATTTATGAGCCAACACACAAGTAGATGAACGAGAGGAAAAGCTCTGCTTTGTGTGCTGAGTCTTATTGGCATTCCTTGCTTTGAAAGGCTTCTGCATGCAACCTGAAGTTTGTGCGGTCTAAGGAAGGCCTTGTTCTGTTTGGATTTTTAATTAAAAGGCGTAGGTTTGGTCCTGGATTGGTCGTGCTCCCTTGCAGATGGAGACAAGGAGCCAGGCAGGCTGTGGTGAAGCTGCACTGTCTGTGCTGACTGAGGAAAGTCTGCTGGAGATGTAGCCACAGCTTGTACCCATCTTGATGTACAGAATAAACACATCCCTGGGCCACTTGAGGAGCCATATGTTACTAACTGAGCAGCATTTTTTTTTTGGCGCTTTGTTATGTGGTGTGATCCCTCAGCTTCATCTCCTCCCTCGTTGATTTGTTACTAATGTATTGCTTAATCAATAAACACTGTAGTCTCTTAAGACACTTAGGTCTTCAATCTAAAGCTCCTGAGGCAACACCATAGACTTCTTAATCAGTACTTCTCACCCTTTGGTATAAAGCTTTGTGATTCTGGGCAGGTTACAGGCTTCCTGTGCTGCCTCAAATGCACTTCCAAAACCTTTTGCTACCAGAGAGCAGTGTGGCAGGAGTTACATGAGCTTTTTTCTGGCTATAATGTAGGGGAAGATGGTTCTCATTCTAGGATGAGCGTTTACTAAGAGATACAAACCAGCATATAATTTCTAATGCTTGTTGCTGTTAAAAGTAGGAATTAATAAGAAGGAAATCTAGTATTTGCATTTAGGTCTGATCCTCAATAGTAGCATAGCCATGGGCTGTTTATGCTTGGTCTACATCATCTAGACTAAAAATAGCCTTCCTGTCATTTTATTGGCAGAGTTTTAGCTACTCCTTTAATTCTGTTTAAAAATGGATAGAGAGAAAGACAGCATAAATATTGAATGTGTGCAGATATTCCAGTAAGTAACTAAAAGGAGATTCCTGATGCTTTGCAGAGCTTTATAATTAAATGGAATTCATATTTTGTTTAAGAGGCAATTTTTAAATTTATATAATATTTAAATGTCTTAAGGGGGGTGTTTTTTGTATTTATATCATTAAAGTAGCTACTTTTAAATAGGTAGGCATTAATGTGTATTTATTTTATTAGTGTCCTGCTTAGGTTTTGTTCTTTTTAGGTTTCCTTTAGACTTTGATAAGGAATTACTGGTGAGGTATTTAATTTCTCATCAGTTAAGTGAAAAGCCATAGTATTAATAAAGTGAATTTCTGCAGAACAAGAAGACAAATCACTGCTGCCTGCTAAAGTTTTCTGCAACAGTCTGAAAATTTCTGGTTTGTTATGGGTTTTGAAAACCTGTGGGAACAATGAAAGAAGAACTGGCTTTTTTGTATTCTGTCTGTCCCACAAAAACATGGACTGCTTTAGAAACTCTCAAGGCCAGAGTTACAGTGTAGAAAGTCACAGTTTGGAGGTGGAAGTGCATCTGTGTTGGTTTTCTGCTGATCTGAAAAGGGCATTTTGGCTTTGAAAGAGCCCTGAGAGTTTACATTCACGTTGCTGAGACGCCCCTAAACCTACAAAGGAGAATTTTTACTGTGTTAGTAGAGTAAGGCTCTAAGGTAGAAAGGTTACAGTGAAAGGATCTTGTCAGTGGATTACTTATCATTTTACACAAGAAGCACTTTTTCCTTTGTCTGAACTAAAGATTCTACATGTTCCATGGTCTTTTCTGGTTCATCTACACCATGGTGTGAATTTGCATCCTTTAGGACAAGATTATCCTGCACATTCAGTGTAGTTGTCTGTGCTCACACAAATAGGAATATCTGGAATAGTTTCTTGCAGCTTCTTTCTTTTTCGTTATTTTTTAATCCAATTTTCATCTTGAAATTATGTTGTTACTTTACAAATTGATCCAAAAAATCAGCATTTGTTGAAGGTGCAGTCAGAGAAGTGGTGTTTGAAAGTTAAGTTACGTTAACCTGTTGCTTTTGTGGAAGGTGGGTGGTGGTGTTACAGTCGAGATGATGCAAAGAAAAGCAATGAATGCTTCAGTTTTTACATTAGAGCATCCAAAATAAAGTGAATATTTGCATTCCATCTGTTGCAAGTGCATAGCATTGGAACAGGGGGGTATCAGTTTTCAGAACTCATAATCAAGTCAGAATATTTACTAGTGAAAATCAGGCATTTGGTAAAAATATCTATAAATAAAGCAGATTTTGTAAAAAGTCAGGAATAGTCCCTTAGAGATCTTTTTTTTTTTTATAGAATAATCAGTGTTTACATGAAGTGTTTAGGATTCAAACCATTTTATGAGGGTTTTATAACCTTTCCTTTTTTTTCCCCTAAAAAAATCGTATGGTTCCCCACAAAATTACGTTCCAAAAAAATTTACTGTCCTCAACGTTAAAAAAATATCGTAAAAATATTTTCTATCTTGAAAAATCAAACCAACCATTCTTGTTTCAAGTTTCATCTAATACATTGTTCCGTATGGTTGTATGATAAACACATTATTCCTTGAACAGGAATTAAGAGTAAAGCTGCCAGGAAGGGGTTTTGTTGTCAGAGTAGTTCCCGCCTCATGTTTTGTAAGAGATTTCATGGTCCTATTGTAAAGAGTGGATGATTTAAAACGTGTTCCCAAGATAAACTTTCCCATTGTCATTAATGAGGATGGATAATACTGAGTGACAAGTGCATTAGGAATGACACAGAAAGAGCTGTTAGATTTGTCAGAGCGTATCACTTCAGGCAATGAAACTTGAGGACATTCTCTTTTAGCAATTTTTTGCTATTTATTTAGAGAACCAAGGATTGTGATTGCTCACACAGGTGGATTTTACTGTTTAGTTCATTAAATATTTAGGTACCTTTGAAAAGGCAAAGGTGATAAATATGGAGCATTATACTCCACTCTAAGGGGTGCCAATGGTTGCATTGCTTACAAATAATTCAACAAAACTAATATACCTTTTATTTGATCTTAAAATGTTTATTTGGGGGATAATTTTTAATTTGCAATATTTTTACTGAACGGGAGTATTTAAAGTTATATAATGAGAAACGCTCTGAACTGTCATAGTGAAGCTTCTGGGATAAAGAAGCTTAAAATGAGGACGCTATACATGTAATTTACATCGACTTAAAAATCGTATTTCTCCACAGAGCAGGACTCTTTAAATATTTATCTCTGAATAATTAATAATGGATGACTTTTCCTGGTGTTTAAAAACCCTTGCAAAACTACAACAACAGCCTATCAATTTCCATTTGGAACATGCAATTGGTCACTTTTTCGCCTTGATTCATCTTGCCTGGCTGCCAACCAAATTTCGCCTCTGTGTACCTTCTTGACACTAATAATGACTGAGTTCCTGTTCGTTTGCGTGCAAGATTTCCCAAGCGGCGGTTTGGGGCTGGGATAAACTATCTATCACGATTGCGTACAACTAATCTGCCTCAACCAAAACCACCCCGTGATTGAAATTGCATTTGACAATTCACCTCTCCTTGGCGTGCCTGAGGTGAACATAGCTACAGACCATCCCCGGAAGGGCATAGCAGCTCCTCCATATGTTGGGGAGGATCCTTTTATTTGTGTCAGGAGACTTTTAGCAAAAGCATGTATAGGCAGGGATTATTTTATTTTTTTTTTTTTTCCCCCTTAGACTTCCTCGTTTGCAGATGCCTGGCTGCTGCTTTCTCCTAACCACAACATTTTGGTTTGGGGAAGCATTGTGGGGTTTGGGAAGCATTTTGTTATCTTTGTTTCGTTAAAACTCTTTCTTTGAGGTAAACCAGTGCATCCAATATTGGATGTGTGGGAGATAAAAATCCAAGAGGTATTTAAAGCATAACTTACTGTTTGTTAGAACATTACACTTTTAACAGACCAGCAAACATCAGACAAAGTACCTGTTACTCTGTTGCCCATCACCAAAGCTCACACCTGCTTGGAGCAGTTTGGTTATACAGAACTGAAGTAAGAATAGCAAAGCAAAATCGTCTGTCATCTAAGAAATCTTTTAATTCTTTTTCCAAATTGTAAATTTTTTCATATTGTGCATACTTAGTGGTTTGAAGAGCTGTCTGCACAAATACGATCTGACAAAACAGACCCTTTCTTTCTGGGTAAAGTTTCCTTTTTTTGCTAAGTATTGTCCTTTTGGTATGAAGTCACTTTTACCATAATATTTTAGGTAACAGCCTATGTCATGAAAAGTGCTGCTTTTCACTAGTGATGTGTATGATTAGCTTTATGAGATATAATTAATTTTTCAAATACAAAGTTTCTGAATAGTTAGAGTAATAAAGTTCTGTTTCTAGGTAGATAATTTCTTTGTGGTTTTTTGCTGTAGTTTCAATACATTGATTTAAAGATACACTGTTTGGATATATGAGTCCCTTCCAAGTAGAGATATTCAATGATTCTGTGAAAATGCAGATAGAAAACACTGAAGAATTGAACATTCTGGGATATGTTTTGATTTCTCACTGCTTTGTGTAGCAGTGTGTTTTCGCTGTTATTTTTGCATTCCAACAGAGGCATAAAGATCCCCAGTCACATTGTCCTTTCAGATAAGTACAGTCCATTCTTGTTGCTGAAAAGGGGACTTTGGGTGGCCTCACTATCAGCCTCATTTTCTTTCTGACACAAGCTGTACTTTTCTCCTTAAAACTGAAATACATTTTTAAAGCACTTTCATTCAGCAGATTTGAGTTCAAGCTGAATTAATAATCTTTTTGAAATGCTTGACGGCTGAATGTTGCACGTGTATCTATTTTAGTTGTGGGGAGGAAGGTAAGTAATGTGGGTATCATGCTTTCTGCAGCATTTCCAGCCAACAAGTCCAAAAGAATCAGGACTCTTTTGAATATATAAATCATTAATCTTGGTAACCAGCTGCTCTGAAGGCAGGGAAGAATAACTCAGCCACACAGCCATGCTCAGTTCACTTGTGACAGTAGCAGTGTACTAAATCTACCCATAATTTAGGACCTGCTTTCCATATTTATTCATTTATTTATTCTGATTGGTTTTGTTCTCAACCTTTTTCCTTTGAGTGTGTCTCTGTGGCACAACACAGTGCCCTGTGTAGGTGCTGCTCACTCTAAACCAGCTCTCATGGCTACAAAAAGCAATATCACCATCTCAGACCCAGTAGACCAAGCAGAGCTTGGCCTACCAAGAGCTTGGCTCAACCCACTTGGCCACAGCTGTTGGCATCACGTTGCCATGACATGTTCCAATTCTTTGTAGTTTGGTTTCTAGATGGTTCCAGAACTTTGTTGTTGTTGTTGTTGTTGTTGTTCCCCTTGGTATTAACCATGACCTCTTAAAAAATAACTTCTTAAAGTTTTAGCCTGGATTTGAGTTTTTCTCATGTGTTCTTTCCTGTGGGACATCAAAGCTTTAGGCTATGACTTCCCATAATGACCTTCCTCATTATAATAGTTCTTGTGCACATCAGAAATAAGTTATACAAAAGTTATACAAAAATGAGATCTTTATCAGGCCTCTGCTACAATGTATTAAATACCTGTACTGGTTTTATGGTCTATAAAGCAATATTGAAGGGTTTCAGGGGTGACAGAGGAGCTCCATCCTGTTACCACTGCAGTGCCAAAGAAATTAAGGGAGAGGGATTTAAATTGGTGGGGTCTGCAAATTCATCAACAGTTTAAAAAAATGGAAAGGTCACATCCTGCTATTCATATTAAAGTAAGGGTTGATGCTGGTTAAAGATTTTTCCTTTAATCTTGAATGAAAGGAATTTGATGCTGAGTTGTGTAAATTCCCAAAACGAAGCATGAATTATGAAGTATAAATTTCAGTGACTTAGACATTCTCAATTTTTATGCAAAAACTTACAAATCAGACATGACAGGCGAGTGCAGAATTAAAAATAATTTTAAAGCAAAGAGCCTAGCAGTCTGGGATATTTTTACAATACACTTAAATCTAAATCTTGAAACACTGGTAAACTGCTGGTTCTTAAAATCATTGTCTATTAAAAAAATATTAGTTTGTTTATGATGACTTATGGGCATGTATCTGCTTGTCTTGATCAGTTCCTTTGTGTTGGTCTGAGGCCTTTAGTGACTTCTCAGGGCTTAGATTTCCTTTTTTTGGTTGTAATATTCCAGTTTGGATTCCTTAGACAGTTTCTATGCAACAGTCCCTTGTCTGTCCAGAAGTGTATGGGACAGATTCTTTCTGGGGATACTGAGTGACAGTGACTGAAAAGTCAGATTGCTGGGTTTATAACATGCAGTTTTTGTGTTCTGGCATATTCACACATATTAATTACCCTACCCTGCCCTGACTTCAACAAAAACATGAGATTAGTAATGTTTTAAATACATGGTAACTACCAACTACACTTTTTGGAACTAATTTTGTTGACCTCTTCCTAATTCTTAATAATTAGCCTTAAAATGAAGATTTATTCTTTTTTACTAAATCTGTGATCAAGATACCTTGTTATCTGCATAAATAAATTCACAAAACAAATAACTATTTTAGTAACCTTCTAAAGTATCAAGATGCATTTCAGTTAGATGAGGAAGATGAACATATGAAAGTTGCCCAAGTTCAGATTAAATGTTACCTGAACATTTTTTGTATATACTCAAATACCTATGTTCTTATAAAGGGGAATATTGAATAGTAAATTTATTTATCATAATCCTATCATGCTCTGTTGGATTTGGGATTGCTTGGTCCTATGGCTGTTCACGCATCCTAAGTAACTACTACAATTGTGACAGCAATGAAACTTGTGGTAAGAAGTCATCAAGACATTGAAACATCATAAACAGCAAATAAAGTTGATGGCAACCTAGTCTGTAATTCAAGGAAGGCTTCCCCATCATTTTCCATATCTACACATGCTGTGGTGATTTGTAACAGCTTTGTTATTATAGAAGTAATAAAAGATCACTACAATGCCTTTGTATTACAGAAACATGATTTTAAAATCCACTTGAAGTTAAATTATTGGTTTCAGAGACTGAAAATAGAATAGATTTTTAAATTCTACTTTAAAAAATAGTATTTCTTATAAAAAAGAGTATGTAATTCTCTCTATCATGTTGATAAAACTTTACACATTATCAATCCTTTGAAAAACCCTTAATGGACCACACATAATTGCAATTCCTGAGATATGACAGATGTTAGAAAAGTGTCAGTTTGGACTTTCAATTGACTAAAGACCTTATGTCTTCATCAAGAGAGCTATTAGAAAATATTTCATTGGCAGCATTCATACAATAAGTTTTAATGTTGGGATGTACTTTCTATATGGTTTCACACTTTGTAAAAATGGAGTACCTGTAACTAGATATAAAGTTACAGATATAAAGTTATAGATATCAGGCCACATGGGCAGTGGTTGTGATGTGTGTTTGTTATATAATTCTGTTTATATCTTTGAGCTGTGATCGCTGCTTTTTGGCTGATGTTCCCATTCACCCTGTGTTCCCCTTCATCTGCCCACCTTCCTCATGTTTGCTTTAAGAATCAGGACAGGAGTAATCTTGCTCTTCTTGAAGAGTGGACTATATCATCTTAAAAGATCCCTTCCAACCCAAAGCATTCAATGATTCTGTGTCTCACACAAAGACCCCAGATATTGGAATGCCTTCAGCAGCTGGATTAGTGCCTTAACATCTTTACTGCTACACTTGGTTAGTGACCAAACTCTTGGCTTGCTATGAATATGAACCCATTAACAAAAGAAAGCCAAATAGTCAGTCTTATGTCCTCAAGATTCAAAGGAGGATTCTCTGTCCTCTGGGATGGAAGTTCAGCTGACAACCAGAACTTCAAATCAAGCTGCTTCAAGTGCTGTGGGCACTGCCACTGATTATTTCCTGAACTCCATGGCAGCACAGAGTCCTTGTGACTTGGTAGTGTTGATTTGCCAAAAGAAATGCAATTGCTGGTTGGAAAACTGCTGTTTGATGAATTCTTTCATTCAGCTCCACAGTTGATGAAAGTTCTACATGACATTAAAAATTCTAGGCTTATTCTTAGATGTCTTTGCTTCTTCGCAGAGCCCACGAAGACAAAAACACAAAAAAGCTTTTTGCACAGACTGAAACCTGTTCCTCATGAATATTCAAAGACTGGCTTCAATCACAAAGAACAGAAAAACATATCAATCCAACTACTTTTATTGATACAGGGCTACTGATTCAGGTGGTTCATCACAGTACCTTTCCTCATCTCAGCACAAATCTATGAACAATTTCCCATTTTTGGATTTCTCACCTTGAGTCTTCTGCTGTTCTAGCACTTCTTTTGGAGATAGGTCTACTTAATGCCATCAAATCTTGCTGCAGATTATGAAAGAGAGATGATTTATGGACACTGTCGCCATTGCTTATTCAGTTCATTTTGTCATTCTGCTGTTACACAGTTCCCATGTCCTGTAATGTTTAGGGGCCCTGGTTCCATAAATCTGGTTTAAAAGAGCCCAAACTCATTGTCAGTGGGAGTCAGGAAACACCTGAGAGACAGGGATTCTTACTCTTAAGGATTTCTCTGTGCACAACAGAAAGAAGTATGTTGGCCCACTTTGAATTCAGATCCAGGCTGATGATTCTAGCATCTATATCCTCATTTTTAGAGAGGGGGTTTGCTGTATTTTGATGCACAGGACATCTGCTTCTGTTTGCTTCTTAGTGTGTCATCAGAGATACATTCATATTATAGTGGGTAAAGACTCTTGTTGTTGGACTTGTCACAGTTCCAGAAGTTTTTACCAGTGTACCAGCAAATGACAATTGTTGATTTGAATTACCATACTTCCTTCTCAGGACACAGGAGGCTGATTGACAAGGAACAGTCTGTCATGGTGCAGCTTGGACTGTGCAGTAGAGTTTAGACCCGAGGGTAAACAGTCAAGGTGTGCTCTCCCTGATGTTTAGGCTCTCAAATTTATTAGGGCAGGGATAGACAAAGTAGTCATAGGACCATGCCTTCACCAAGATAGATTTCAGGTTGGGTGGAGGGGCACTTAAGGGACTGGGTTTTCATTCTGTCACACAAGGCGATATATTTATTGCAGTCAGGCCACATGTCTTGTAGACGACATCAAGTGCAAGGTGTGCAAACCCAGCTTCAGTTGATGTGCTCAGGCACTTCCATTCTAAAAACAATTATTAGCATTTGTGAAGCTCTGTTGTTCAGATCTTTGCAAGGGAAATATAAAATATACAGACCCAGGAGAAAGGTTACATATTAGGAGTGTTCTAAGGGAAGAAGTATTGCTTTCTTCTTCATTTTTATGATGCTATTTAACTTTTGAGAAATGAACCCTCACAATCTGAGTTTGCAGTGTCTAGGTGTTAGTGTTACACTATTATGAGATATCCTGTTATCTCTTCAATTAAATCTCTTTGTATCCATTATCACAGCCAGTATTATGTAAGTCATGGATCTGTCTGGGGGTTTTTGGTACTTCCACATCTTTTTTTTGGTTCCTTGGTTTGACTATCAACTTTCAGCTGCAGAGTTCTCTGCAAGAATACTGCATCTACCCTGACTGTTAATGTACATTTGATTGAGGCCGCATCTGATTTAGAAGTACAGTTTTCATGAAGAATGTTTTCAGAAACACACGACAACCAATGTCAGCTCGATCTCTGTGTCCTGGTAGCCCTCACATAAATGAGTCAGAAAAAGCAAGTGACACAAACAAGCAATGTAGTTGATTTGCTTCCTGATTGGCCTATAAATAATACTCGGACTGTCTGATTTCAGAGCCCTGTGGAACAAATGATGTCAGAGTTAGCAGAAATATCAGACAGCCCTGAAGAATTCCATATATATATATAAAATGGCAGAGGATAGATAGCGTTATCAGGCTGAAGTTCATCATGGGCATTGACTCTGAGGTGTTCCAGTTCAACATTGTGATTCAGCCTGTTTTTCTGGCCTTCTGCCTTTAGAGGAGCTGTGTTTTGACTGTAGGCAGTTTCCATGCAGTCATTCACTCTTTTTGGTAGTCTGCATGAATGCTTTCATGCTCAGCTTTGTCTGAAAATCAGATCAAGCCAGAAAGTTGTCTAAAGTGTGAAGCAGTTGTCATTGCATGATGCAGTGGGTGGGAACAGGTAAATCACTACAGGTTCTTTTGTGTACAAAGGTTTCTAGACTCTGTTAGTTTTTCCTCCTATCTGTAGAGCATAAATGTAGGGAGAAGTAACAAAAGAGTAAGAAATTAATGGAATCTGAGCTGACAAGGCTAAACACTTGTTGGGGTGTGGAAGAAAAGAGAAAGGGAAAAATAAGGGGTTCAGTGAATTGTAGTTAAGAGGTGAGGACAGAAGAAAATACCACACGGTGGAAGAAAGTGAGGACACAAGGAACAATGAATTGAGGCTTCAATTAAGATTATTAACTCTGTAGCAGGTTTTTAATTCATTCTTTTATAACAGTGTCGAGGACAGGTTTTAGGTCACCCTTGCCTAGCAGAAAGGTAGTGATTGTAATTCACTGAAGACAAGGTGGGTGGTATTTTTAACCACAATGCAAAACAACCATAACATTTGAGAACGGTTGTTCTGCTCAGATGTCTTGATTTGTCTAGTAAATTTGTCTAGATTTGTCAGAGCTTCAGAGAAAAACAAAGTGCTTGTCTCGGTGGTTTTAAATTAATTTGTTCTTGCAACTGGGATTTAACAGTTCCTTTGAAGCAATTATTATTTTAGTACAAGTGTATATGAGATGCTACCTGTCAATGAGTACTTGGGGAATCCTCAGTATGCAGATCACTGACCTGATAAACTGAAACAGCTCCAAGGGAGTTGTTATGGTCTGTCGCATCAATGAGTATTTAGGGACTCTTTAATATGTGGATTATTAGGACAGTAAAAACGTCTGCAGCCCATTGTGTCAGTGCAGCTGTTCCACAGGAGCGTTATTGCACAGCCCTACAGTGTGTTGTAAAGAAATAGTTGACTAAGCTTGTGTAACAGCCATGGTTTTGCATTAAACAAGTGTATTTTTTAAAACATTTTCCCAAAATAAGAAATTCAGGCATTAAGCCTCATGCTAAACTGGTTGAGTTTTGGGGATTGCGTTTATAAAAATTGCCATTTTTCAATTGCACATCAAGTGAATGAGAAATTCTCACATTGAATTCTGTGCTGCTTCCTTCCCTGCTTTTTTGTCTGCAGTTTAGGAAGTAAGCAGCAAAACTAACAGAAATTCTCCCGTTCAGAAATGTCTATCCCAAGAACAGGCCAGGAATAAGTTATCACATAAATAATCCAATTTTTTTCAATAGTTTTCTAAGTAAAGCAAATTTGCTACCTCACATGAGCAGATCCATATATGAAGTTGGATTCTTCATAATGATCTCAGAAGTGTCAGAAATTTGGCTTAGATTTTGTCTTGATTTTTTTCTTCTTTGAATTTTCTTCTATAATTAAAAGAGATTACCAACTTTCTTAAAAAAAGATTCTGATCATATAAACATGAGTAAAAATGGTGTTAGTTAGAACTTTGTAACCTGGTATTGAAAAGCAAAATTTGAAGAGTTAAAAGAAGCTGTGTGAGAGGAAAATATTCATGATATTCACAAAGTTTTGCTTTATCATCTTGTGTGCATCTTCATTAACTCAGATCTCCAAACTTTGTTTATTTGAAGCATTCTTTAGGCTGTACTTGCTACTGTAGTTAAAAAAAATTTCCTTTTTTTGGAGCAGTGTTTCATAAACTGTTAAAGATGCTGGAATATAGTAAATTTGGTATTACTTAGGGATAGTTTCATTTTTCTTCTTCGACACAAATTCATTTTTGAATGCTGAACCAAAGAAATTAGTTTCACAGATCAAATGGGCTCCTTGTCAGAATGTATTCCAGGTTGGTATCAGTCACTGTTGTAAATTAAGCAAAAGTTTAGCTGTTTCAATGTTTTAATGTAATATTGCTAATTTCTGTTAAAATTTCATGTGTGCAGAAGAAGAATAAATACGTATTAAGGTAATGTAGATGCCAAAGCTGCAAGTATGTAATGAACACTATGAAAATAGGCTGTGAAGTCCAAAGTCCTTCACTTATAAAGTGCCATTTTTTCCTAGATTTTTTTTCCTCTAGGTAATTAACATGAGAAAATGCTCGGTACTGAACTTAAGTGGAAAAATTTTCAATGGTATTTACTTTCACGTGTATTTACATCTAAAGGGAGGTTGTATACACGAAGCATGAAATTGCAGGTTTTGATGTCAGAATTTCCGACACGATTTTTCCATTTGTCAAAACCTAAAATAAAAAAAAAAAACAACGCGTTTTTTCAAGTACATGGCCTGAAACTGCTGGAAAGCTGTCTGGTTTGTGGTGGTCCCTTCACTGCTCCCTCTGTGCCACAGGGGAAAGTGTGGAACACAAGGAGTGCACGTTCATGTTAGAAGAAACCCACTACAAACATCCTCCAGGAGTCCGCGCATCGTTCCCCAGCGTTCCAAAAACACATCTTAAGCCTGATGTTTTAACTGAACAATAGAGAGAGAAAAATAATGTGTCTGTCTTAGAATACTTTTAAAAACAAAATCTGACTCCATCTCTTGTCGTTCTTTGTACAGTCATCCAGAATAGTTCAGTCTGTTTTCCAGTCAAATTAACACTGGAGTAATTATGCAACTGCGGCTTTGGTTTTATAACTGACGACAGTGGCTGGATTTGGGAGCTTTTTTTCCCCAGTTGGGCACTAAATTAAATTTGAATTTTGCCCTTTCTGAATTAAGATTTGAGAACCTGCAGATGTAGTGGTAGCATTTTGAGCGCAAAATGGTAATTTTTGCCTCTTACTCTGAGGCGAGCTGTGAAAAGCAAAGACTTATTAGGAGGAGTTGTCAGCATAAGTTTACACCTTTGATCTCCAGTGAGGTTCTCAAGGTTTCTGGCATTACATTTCTTATTTGAAAAAATATTCCGTTATATCTGTTGAGGTTCTCAAGGTTTCTGGCATTACATTTCTTATTTGAAAAAATATTCCATTATTAATAACACTCTTAGAAAAATAACATGTCATGGTAACTGCCAAATCAAAAAGAAATAGATGGAAAGTAAGAACAATAAAATATTAGTAAAAATAACAAGTTACTGTGTCTGCTGGAATGATATGAAATTATCACTTTAAGCAAATTGTTGGGATAAAAAATGAACAATCTGTATACATTATAGAAAATGTATTAGTCTTATCAAGCACTCCAGATCCAGAACTTTTCCAGAGTCAATTTACAGTGGACTTCATATTTAAATGAAAATTACTGATGTTTGCATTACTATCTCAGTGACAGTGGTAAAATTTACTTAGGATAGGTTAATCAGTGTTCACAATGAAATTCATGCCAAAATGCATTTCTAAAATGTGCATAAGGCCTGCTTCCTCCTAAGGCAGAGGTACAAAGTTATACACTGGAAGAAATATAGAGTTGGCTTCACACTGTACTGCTCTCAGGAGTGGTTGTTTATGGATGCTCTGCCCAGGTTCTGAAGCAGCAATTACTGGAGAGATTTTGGATTATGGTTTTCACGATCTGATCTTTTCTGGGAAAAGAAGAAGAGTATAAATGTAACACACTCTCAGCTCCATTTTTAAAAAGCTAAAAAAACAGACCTGTAAAATGTATTGTGATATTACAAAGGGAAAATGGGTGGATTTATGTGGGGGGTTTTCCATTCTCCTTCTTCCCTTTAGTCTCTCCATGTTCCTCCTAGACTGTTTTCCTTATCACCTTTGAAATCCTTTATCTTTCATTCCCACTTCCCATTTTTCTACACCTTCTCTCCTGTCGTTATGAGGTTTTTGTTCTCAATTTTTCTCTTACATGAAAATATGTAGCAAAATTAGAATTAATATATACAACCGTATTGCCTGCAAAAAAAAATTTCCTTGCTTTAAGGAAAGTACAAAGATGAAGACAAAACTTTTAAGAGCAATGTGTTATAACAGCATGAACAAGTGTACATTCAGTTCAGTGGGACAGAAAACCTAGACTTTCTATTTTTTTGTAGTTTTCTATCTTTTGAAAATATTTAAGTAGCTTTGTTTATAATTGGAATTATTTATTTCAGTTTAGTACTTTGGGCCTCAGTTTCACTCTTGTATCCAAAAAAAAAAAAAACCACCAGATCTCACAATCAAATTACAGCCAGAACCCATAAACTCAAATTTTCAAAGTTCACTCTCTGAAGATTTATGTATTTCAAAATGGAAAATAACAGTTAAGAAAACAAGTTCCTTTGTTGGCATATAGGAGATATTAATAAATTGTTTTCTATATGATTATGCATTAAAAGATACTGATTCTATGAACAGGCTGCAAGAGATTGATTTGTGTTTTTGCTCAGATCATTTTATAGCCAAAATACAGAGTAAAACCAGATGGATGAAGTCATTATTTGTAACAGCACAGAAAGCAGCAAATGTTTCAGGATATACACGCAAGTGATTTTTGTCAATATTACACCACATATGAATAATTCATTACTGAAATAGTGTTATTCTTTATAAATAAATAGCCATCTGCAGTATCATATGCCATAATCCTACAAATACTGACACCAATGAGCAATGTTTTACATGTCACTAACTCAGCAGTTCTGTTCTCATGTTAAAGAACGATAGTTCTAATTTAGAAAGTTTTTGGAGGCCAATCAACAACTTCAGGACTGAATTCAGGATACTTAGGGTAAAAGTAACATCAGTTGTTTGGTCTGCCAGGTGCCAATGGTTGCTGTCACTTGTTTTACCCAAGAAACTGGAAAGAATGAGGACATTTTCCATCACAGGAGATGCTAAAATAGCATATTAGCATTTGGGATTTTGTGTTGATTTCCAGTCCTTGAGATGTTAAGAGTTCTTTGAGGTTTTACCAAAACATTAGAGGTAAATTTTAACAAGAAGATGCACGATCAGAGGTTCTCTGGGATTAAAGAAAGGTACAAAGTAGTCAAGCACAAGTGTCTTATGGCATGAGGGGTGTAGCAAATCATGGTGTGAGCGTTGCTTCGGTCCATGCTGTTAGATGGCCACTGCCTGTGGTGTTTTAGCTTCCAGGTAACCAGGCCATGACAAGGAGCTGATCCAAAAGAAAAGACAGAAATATTCTGGCCATCTGCCATGGAAGATGCTATTTTGGGTACTGCTGTCACAAGAAAGTTTGGCAGGATTGCGCAGATGAATGTAGCCAGTTTTCAATAGCTTTGTTTGGGGTCGAAGTGACAATATTTTCCAGTTTAGGTGAACTTCCTCCTTAAGTATAATCACTTTGGTTACTTTTCTGTTGGGCTTGTAATTAGCCTGTACCCAGAATCTGGACCAGAATCTGACTAGTACTCGCAGAGACTGAGGTTTGTGGCTTTCTCTGCATTCGTGGTGCTTTGGATGTTAACATCATGTGGTCTCACCTAAAGGTGGAGCTGCAACATGGACTTGCAACTCCACAGACTATCACAAATGCCAAACAAGTTCACAGAACTTTATCTCACAAGCTCACTAGTATCATTTGGTCTTTGTCCTTGGGGTGGAAGAAGAGCCACTCATTACAACTGCAGATGGTCTCACCTCAGGGGTGTGGGGGGCAGCATGTACAGGCATGGTCATTATCTTACCCTCGCTTTCCCTGCGTTTCCTTCAACCCAAATAATGATTCTGTGTTTGATGCAAAATGGTTATTTTGCATATTGCAAATTTGAAAAATAGACTAGATCAGAATTTTAATAATGTCAATTAGTGCTGAAAGATTTCTTCATTGTTTTTTTCCACATACCCATTTTGCCTTAATTTAGCTTTCATGCTGCTTTATCATTGGATGGTTATCACGAAACAGATCTTTCAATTAACTTTCCAGGATTTAAGGTCTGTTTCTGACAAGTGATTGTGGTGATAACACATTGTCAGTCAACTTAATACATTAACTGTTTCAGAATAATGTGCACAAATAACATGAGTAGAAGTGCTCCTCTGGCTGGTCTTGACTGTGTCCATTTGATGCCCTACAGACATCCACAGGGTGTCTGGAGCAGAAATGCACTCAGAAATGCACTCAGAAATGCACTCTGCCTTCTCCAAAAGCTGTGTAGGGGTTGTGTCAATCCTTTCCATACTTCATATATGCCATGTAGCAGAGACAGAGACACAGCTCTTTCTGTAAATCTCTTCCAGCTTAACCTGCTTTTTAAGGACAGCTTTTTTCATTGCCATAGGGCTCTGTGACAGTCTTCCTCCTCTCCTTCCCATCCATCTTGTTTCTACCTTAACTTTGACCTTTAGGGCGTTTTTTTCCCTAGAAAGCCCAAGGAATCTTCTTTTGAGACCACCCCATAGTTTCATTCTGTCTGGTAGGGAGCAGGCTTCGTGATAACAATGAAGCCAATTCCTGTCCAACAAGGGACTCCTGGACTTTCCTCTAAATTAATGATGCTTTTGGAGAAATCCTTCTTGTAGCCCCCATGATGCAAATGTTCATGGGAAGAGGAGTTCAAGGGAAAAAAGGATAAGATACGATTTCTATGGCTTCTGCAAGGCATGGAGTGACAACAGCATTTAGCCCTTAGGACTATGGGGTAAAATCCCTTTAGACAACGTTTGCCTGGGTTATCATAGAGTGAAGGATGGTAGATAACATCCCTTGGAGAGTGAACCACTACAGGTAGTTAATCCTTCTTTCTTCTGTTAAACACTGTGCAATATAGCTTTTAAAAACATTGAAAGTCATTTCTACTGAGAAATGAGGACGGTTAAATAGATTATGATCTGAGTGGCAAAGTTGTCATCCTCACATGGATACTTGATCCGTACTCTGTTCTGTGTAACATCAAAACTACCATTTATGCAAATAAGGTGAAACAGCCTTTACAGGAGTTGAAGTTGCAGAGCAGAGGTCTTGGACTCATTTGTGATTGCATCCGTAGGAAAGCCTTAACATTTGAAATGAAGTCCAAAATAGGAACCTGTTATTTGATAACTGTACTTCGCCATCGAATGTTGCGTGAAGCGGGATGACAAAATATCTCAATTATGTGTGTGTTTCAAGATGCCTTCATTTCTGGTTTATATATGTGCAAAAATATATTTGTGTAATGTGTAATAAGGATTTTAATAAATGCTT
The DNA here is from genome assembly GCF_009829145.1 of Chiroxiphia lanceolata. NCBI lineage: Eukaryota > Metazoa > Chordata > Aves > Passeriformes > Pipridae > Chiroxiphia > Chiroxiphia lanceolata. The sequence goes on from NC_045642.1 coordinate 7,637,355, forward strand.
GAAAATGGATTTCTTAATATGCTCATTATGTTTCTGAGCCTGCTAATTCTTTAAGGAAATGAAGAAAAAATAATGAAATTATGTTACACAGGTACTTAATTTTTTTTATCTCTGATACTACTCTGGTAATTAATGTCTGGTTTATGCAAACTAGACGATATCTCTTACTGGACACATTACTGTCAAGAAAATATTACTTGCCTTAATTATCAGTAATGAAGCAGGGATAAGCTGCTCACTTAGATATAATATATCTAATGACCTTTTCAGCTAAAGGTTATGATGAAAGGTATCAGTTTCACAAATTATGCCTCATTCAGTTTCTGGCCTTTGTCTAGATTAATGTTTGGAGGATGAGTTTTAAAGTCAGACATAAATTGTGTTTGGTGTTTAAAATTGATTTAGTGTCTTGCTTTTAGTACATCATTTTCTCTCTTATAAATTATACCAAGCCTCATTTTTATCTTCATGTTTTATTATGAAAGCCAACAGTTAAGTCTAGTCTTGTCTTATTAACTACTGCTGTATATTTTGACAATAATAACTGGCAGAGGAAAGCTTAAATAAGCATTTTAATACAGAGGGGTGTAATGATTTTTTAAAAGCTTGTTTTCCGTTTTGTTTGTTTTTCTAAACTTTTTAATCAAATTTTCTTTCTTAATTCTGAACATACAAACCAATTTAAAAAAATAAAATCTTTACAAACTCTTATTCTAGTTAATATCATTAGGACTGAAATGGGTTAATTGCTCTCTACTTTTTCCTTAATCTGTGCTCTACAACATGACCAACTCCAGGGTATCTGATGAATTGTGGTAGGTTTTATGTACAATGAATATGTACTGCAAGTGTTTCACCATGAGCTTAATGACTCAGGTCCAAATGGACTTCCACTGATGTCTCTTTGGTGAGCAGTTTGGGTCCATGACCTATAGAGGTGATTCAGATTTTTTTTGTCTGATTCAGCAGCGGCAGCAAGAACGAATCTAACAGTTCATTTACTTTGGAGGATGAGACAGGTCAGTAATGTTCAGGAAATTTTAAAATTCCGAGGTGCATCAGTACCTTTCAGAAAATAAGTTTGATCTTCTCTTCTGACTACTTCTGTAGGAATTTGATCATACTGTGGTGCTTATACATCCATCATACTTGGGTTTGGGCATTTGGATGTAATTTAGGAAACAGTCCAAATAAAGGATCATTTATACCTGTACTGGTATATGAAAGGAAGATGTAGCATGGTCACACACCAGCTCAATGTGCCATATTTACCATTCAGAGCTGTGGCTGATCTGCACATAATAAGCAGAATGTCCATGGGTAAGCATTAAGCAGTAATCATTAGCTTTTATTCCTACAGGCATTTTAATTGGTTCCAGTATGTTCTGTCGAGCTCTCCTGAGTACTAAACCCATAATAGTAGTTAGGATTGATGTTTCTTAGGTCTCAGCTCAGGTTTGAAACAAGGCTTCAGTCTTCTGACATATAAGAGTGGAGGTAACAGTGTATTCAAAGACTTCAGACTTCTAATTCCCTTAGAAGAGGGCAACTTCCAGCCTGTGTCCATGTTGAACAGGGTACTGAGACAACTACACCTTCCTTTCCTCATATTAAAACTGTCATGCCATCCTGTTCTCAGCCTGCCTCTGTGTCTTTAACACCATGAGGGAGTCAGAAAACATTGACTTTTCCCAGAACTCTCTTCAGTTTGACTTGGCAGAAATAAACCTGTCAATAATGCAGGCAATTGCTCAGATCCACAGTGGGATTTTGAACAAAATAAACCCCACAGACCTCAGGCTAAACTGAGAGGAGGGAGGACAAAGCCAATTGTTCTTTAGAAAGCCTGGGAGATATTAAATTAATTGGTGTAGCAGGAATTAATCAGCTGATCCTGATTCTACTTGCATCAACCAAAGAAATGAATTCAGGGCCTGGTGCAGAAGGAAGCAGCCCTTTTCTTGCCCCAAGTGCATTTTTTAAGATAGCTTATTCCCCAGCCTGGACTGTGCACAAATCTCCTGCTATTTAGTAGAGATTCCACTGCTCTTCAGTGTGGAGAAAAGAAATATTTCCTCATTTCGTAGACAAACTCTTTGCTACCCTTTTCACAGGAAAGGGGGAATACAATGAGTGCTCAGCCAAGGACTATGCTACTCTTTTTCCAGGTCATAATAGTAGAATCTAAGTGTGACTGCTTTTAAAATTGGCATTTTTGAAATTTGTTTTAAAATTTTTAAATGGCCACTCGGGGTCTTTTTACCATTTTAGTGTGCCTCACTTTTCAAAAATGCTTAGCCTACTATGAGAACAGTAAATTATGTTTGTTTTACACTTTGAACTGTTGGATACAGACTTATATTAGACACAACCTGGATATTAGATACACTGAAAAACTTCACTTTATTAGAAAAACCACCCTTTGGACCATGATATTTTTTGAAATGAGGTTAAGTAATTAAACAGCGAGACCTTAACAGTGTGGTTATTAGGAAGCCATCAGCAGTAAATATAAATTAAATCCTATTCTTCTCTGTCAAACACTGTTTTATTGTGTTAACAAACAATGAAGAGAGGAATTAAATTAAAGTATAGCTACAGCAAATTTAAGTGTTATCCAAAGTGTGTCAAAATGAGTTTAAATCATTCGTATGAACTCAAAGAACACTTGAATATATTCAAAACCAAAGCCAATTTTTTTAGAAGTCTGTAAGCAGAATGAGAACAAGCAGAGATAGGAAAAAAACAACTTACCAAGTGGAATAAATTGAAAACTTGCTGGAGACACTGGATAAATCTAAAAAGTGGTATCTTAACTATTAAGTAGTTATACACTTAGGATGAGAGTGTGGAAATATCAAATACCTCTAATAATGTGAAATAATGGAAATTAGTAAAATGAAACACCTCTAATAATATAGTTAAGCCATTTCTCTCAGTTCCTTCCACTTCTTCACTAATATCTACTTCATTCAACTGTTTTTCAACTTGTTACATCAACTGCTGTGTGTTTTTACTTCTTCTTATCTCTTCTTAAACTATATCACTGCCAAAATGCACAAATATATAATCAATAAATCATAATTTAAGGTAGGTGGCATGTACATTCAGTGGTGAGAGAGTAAACTTCCTAATGTGTTTGTGAATCTAAAAAAACTCATGTGTAATCTCTCTCCCAGTCTGTATGGTGGATTCATGTTGCTAGTCCTTTTTCCCAAGATACCTGTAATATAAATAAATACTTTTCACTTTATGTTCTGTATTCCTTGTACTAGGGTTTCTGTAGAATACAGACATTTATTGGCTTGGACCAATGCTTGAAAAGTTGTGTGAATATATTCTAATCTCTACTGCAAAGTGAAGCCAAGTTAATTGATCTCCATTTGGATTTAAAAACCAAGTCCATTAGGCTGGACTCTGAATCACTCCCTGAAAAATCCCTGCAAAACATTTTCCATTTGAGCTTTTTGCTTAACTGAACAACAAATCTTTTCCCCCTGATCAGTCCTGTATTCCTGGTACTATTTCTCTCTCTCTCTTACTCACGATGCCTCTGATTAAAAACAGTCACAACACGTGGAGATGTCGAGGGGTTTTCACGCTGTAATCTTTCCTTCAGCATGAATTGCAGGGAATCTTATGGCTGGAAATTCTTGTGTGGAAATGGCTCTTGGACCTTTCTCAAGATTAACCTCACAGAGACTCGTCTGCCACCCCCAGGGCTCTGTACCAGGCACGAATTTAAACTTCATGAAACACCTCCTCTGCAAAGCACTGGCTGTGCCTTGCTCAGCTCCTGGTTCAGCAGAGCTGGGAAACACAGAAAACCTCCACTCTGTTAAAAACTTGAGGGAGCTGATGCTGCCCTTGTAGTTCCATGGGGTGGCTGGAGTGCAGGATACATAGCTGAGCCAATAACTAAATGAGATATTCCCGGCAAAACCTGACCTTAAGGTAGAAGTCACAGTGGTTCGCTCTCAGCTGGCCTCAATCTGCCCCCCTGACTGTGCACCCAGAATTAACCACAGAACTCCTGCTGATGTTAAAGTCAATTTAAATGTAAATCTAGATTAATCCCAGGTTTAATCCCATGTTCAAAATGTTGCACATTACATACGTCCTGCTTTTATAATAACAGCCTGAGACCTAGATCTATAATCTTGCTCCAGAAAAAAATTATTTTCAAGATTAATGGACTATTTAGTCATCTACAGAACTACTTAAGTAAAAAATTCAGACTTTGAATAATAACTTTACAAGGCATTTTTTTAACTGTCACTTTTAATGTGTTTACTTTAAAATAGAAAAAAAAATGGAGGAGTAATAGTGATAGTATGCACCCCAAAGAAGAAAACATGAAATTAAAATATCGCATCAGAAAGGAACATATGGAATGATGAGATTGAACTTCGGGGTGTATTTTAACCCCTGTAATATTACTTTGAAGCCTTTGAAATGTGACTTCATAGTGACAAAAATGATGTCTGTCTGAAATGATTGTTTTATGAACCCGAGCTGCAATAACAGGTTATATTTATATATGTATTAATAGAATAGCGATACATGTAAAATATTAATAGATTTGCTATAAGGTGGAAGTCTTTAGTCTTTCTATTTGAAAAAAATGTACATTGCATTTTCTGCCATTTTCTGATACTTACAGAGGTTAATGTGTAAATCTGTCTTCCAAGTATTTTAAAAACTGAGTACTGATTAAAATATACTTAAAGGTGTTTGTTTAGATGCTTTCCAATGTATAAAGTCAGTGATACTGTGAAACAGTATATTTTTAATTTTGTGGTTACCTCACAATAGTAATGCTTCAACATAGTAATGTTGAAGGATGTTGCATTTCACTGGCTACCTTTATTGGATTTTAACCTGTATTTTACTATAAAACACTGTCTTGCATGCTCAGATACTTAGTTAACTTACACATAAAGACCATGTTTTAAAAAATTACTATTACAATAACCATAGGTAGGAACAGGGCAAAGTCTGCTTGGTTTAATACTGCTAAGAAAAAAAGGCTGGTAATGATGAATCATGAAATTACAAAATACATGTAAGCTGAAATTTTAAAAGATGTTTAAGTGACAGAAGTGAGTTCAGTAAGAGCTTCATATTCTCCTTCATTTCAGAAAAGGACCTATTAAAATAAGCTGTATGTTTGGGTTGATTTCAGTATCAGTGAAGCATTGCTACAGTCCAGTGTTAGTAAAACCAACTTTAGCATAGTTTCAAGATTTAAATGGAACATAAGAAGGGATGATAAAATTTGAAAGTGATTGAAAAAATGCAATAAATTAGGCTTGTGATACTAAATGATGTTACTGGAAACTGATAGCTTTTGTTAAAAAATGACCCTTTAATCTAGAACAAGGTGTTGGAAACAACTTAGAGTTATGCAAGTAAAGCAGTTATTGAAATGAAAATGGTGTTCTAATTAATACCAGAAGATAATGCTGATAATTTTGTTAGATACCTTTCCATTCCTAGGAATATGTTATGTGATATTACTTGAAAATATTCTAAAATACCGGGGGAAGAGGTTGTTTTGGTTGTTCGTGTAGTGGTTTGTATTTCTCAAGGGTTAAAAAGAGGAATCAGAAATGTCTTCCAAGACCAGTTAGGGTCTCCAGTAGAAATTTTACATGAGTCCTTTGGCTTCATTTAGCTGTAGTTTTCTGAAAATTCTGTCAGAAGGTCAGAAAGTCTGATTGATCTGCTTTATCTCTCAAGAGCAAGACATTTTTATTCAGCCTTGTCTTCAAAAGTTATTTATGTGTTTTCTGGGGCCTCTTTTCCTCTCTTGACCGTAAGAGGGTGGCTCTCAGTCTCTTCTCCCAAGTAACAAGTGACAGGATGAGAGGAAGCGGCTCAAGTTGCACTGGAGGAATTAGATTGGATATTAAGAAAAAATTCTTCACCAAAACAGTTACCAAACATTGGAACAGGCTTCCCAAGGAAGGGATTGAATCACCAGCCCTGGAGGTATTTAAAACACGTGTAGATGTGGCACTGAGGGACATGGTTTAGTGGTGGCCTTGGCAGTACTGGATTTATGGGTGGACTCAGTGATCTTAGAGGTCTTTTCCAGCCTTAGTGTTTCTACAATTCTATAAAGATCAAGAAAAAAAACCAGACTTTTTAGTATATCTTTGGGATGTACTTATTATGTTCTTTATTGTACAGGAGGATGAATAACTTGTGTTCTCCTGTCCTTGTTTTCTTAATCGTATCTTTCTAGTACTTAGTGGTGATATCACATAAATTTGGTCTGTAATCACAGATATTCAGCCTGAACCAGTAAGCCAAAAAAAAACCAAAAACCCTCTGCATTCTTTGACTCTCCATTCTCCATCCACATTCTGAGGGACGGGGTTTGAGAAGTCACATGCAGGTCAGCAGAAGTTGCCTCCACTGAAGAAGAATGCCCAGCAATACCTATTCTGTTATTTGCCACAGAGGGATGAGCTTGGCAAATCTTTGTCTGAAAACTGGCCCTTTCCATTTCTCCAGCTGAGTGCTTTGTATTTCATCAGCACATTGGGGATTCAAACATTCTGCCAGTATGTTTGTCCGTCTCAGGATGTGAGTCTTTCTGGCTGGTACCAATTAACCCATGAGCAGGCAAATTAATTGGATTTTTTTTCACTAATTTCCACCTAGTTTTCTAAGTTGGTGAAAGATTCCAAAATGGGGGGTTTTGTTATTAATAGGAGATACATGAAAATACACAAAATGTTTCCAGAGTTCAAAGGAAGAGGCAGTATGATGGAAGACTGTGCATCCTAAGTACTCTTTAGGGATGTATCCAATTTAATTGAACATTGCACAGTTTGTAGCAATAAATGATCTTGCCCCAAAAATATTTCCATTCTGAATAGACATAGAGCTGAGAGAGAGATCTTACAAATGTGGAGACACAAAATAGTAGTGAAAAGAATTCTTTCCAGAGTTAGTTTTTGCTGAGCTGGGAACTAAACCAGGAACTTGTCTAATTTCTTCATAGGAGAAAAAAATATCTTTGCTTTCTGCTGCACTCTTTTACACTTAAAGTTTCCCAACAGCAGTTGCATATTGATATCAAAACTCTTGAAATTGTGCAAGAGCCCAAAAATATGTAATTAGGCTGAACTAGTAAGCTATGATTTCATAAGTCTAAAAATGCCTCTAAAAGCAGCTCTGTATTCCTTGGCAGGACTCATCCTTTAGAACAAGCACCTAAAACACTTCAATTTGGCCTCAGTTAAAAGTGCACTTACACATGAGCTACAAAAATGATGTTTTAATTGATTTTTCCTTATACATTGGGTGAACAACATGGAGAAATATATATGGAACTGTTTCTTTAACAAAAAAAACTTCCAAATACTTTTTTCCTTCCCGTATTGTAATGTATTAGTTCAAGCCTAAAATGGATTTGTGCTTCACTGGTGCCATATTAATGATACCTTTATGACTACATATACTTAAAAATATAAGTTAGAAAGGGTATTGGTTAAATATTTTAAACAAGTCTTTATAACATCATTCGAGCAATGTCAAGTACAATTTTTATTTTAAAAGATTTTGTTAGAATTTAGTCTTTGAAAATATTAATAACAGCTTACAGCAGGTAGGCTATAAAATAACACTGTATGCTGTCTATTTAGTTTCTGGTTGAAAAAGCACAGCAGTACTTTAGTTCATTACCTTTGAAAAAAACAGTAACAAGATAATACAGCTGCCTCTGATTAAGATGTAAATTCTTTCTAATTAGAATGTAAATTCTTACATTTAAATGAAGACATCAATTGTCAGGATGCCATATGATATCTTATTCCACCTTGCCTGAATGAAGCCCTCACTGTTCATCTATGGCACTAAAATAGTTTTGCAATCCCTTTGTTCTCTGATTCTTGTAATATTCTCTCTTCATGTTCCCTTTACACATTGCTTTTGTTTGTTTTCCCCCTGCATCTGATATTGTTGTGTCTTGGGATTTTGCAGAAATTTGGAATGAAAATTGAGTTCAGTCAGTGCCAGTATTTGCTTGTGCCTCAATTACTTCTGCTGAATTTTCCTCAATGCAAATCAGGCAGGTTGTATAAAGTGGTGCATGTATTTGAAATAATTAATTTTCCGTAAAATGATGGATCAAGTCCAATCAACCTTCATGAAATCTAAATAAAAGAATAGAGAATTAGAAATTAATTAACATTTTTTTGTTGCTAATACTTTATTATGCAGTCTAAACTTAAATAGTAAGTTTTATATTTGAGCATAACTTTTTATTATGGACTGTTGATGATAAACTTTGACATAATTATCTTGTTATAATATATTAGTATATTAACCTAAATTTAATGTTATTAATTTACAATGCCTTCCATGACATTTTAAAATAGACAATTACAGGATACAGAGAGTTTAAGAATTGACCCATTAATTAGTTTTGCAGAGTTAAGGCAATATGTGTCTACCAGCTGATTTTAAAGTGTTTAATTTCGTTGTTTGGTTGAGCCAGGCCATAATACTGAATCTTGTTGTCTGAAAACAAGACATATTTTTTGTTGGAAGCCTGGTTTTAGTCAAATACCCGTGTAGGAGAAGTTTACATTCTTCTTACAAACACATGCCTTCTGTTACTACTCCAGATCATTCTTCTTTTCCTCATTTATGAGTTGTGTTACTTTTTAGTATGTATTTTTCATGGAACATTTCATGCCAGTAAGATTCTCCCCATATCATACTTGGTCATAGGTAGTGACACCATTTTAGTAAAATGACACAAATCTTAATATGAATGGCAAACATTTTTTGATCTATCATGATTAGATAGGTATGTGTTGAAAAAATGTTATTCATCATGCCTCATTATGACAGAAAGTTATAATTATGACCCAATTGTTAGTAGTAATGACAGTTTTATGATTATTCCAGTTCAACTGATACACCTCTATCACAATTTTACTTAAAATACGGAATTTGAATACAGTTTAAAAAGTTAGAAAACATTCTCATAGCAATAGTTAACACTGGTGTTGGCATCATTTCTCATTGAACAGTGATAAAATCTTTCATTAAGAGCATTACACTGGAGTTTTAGCAAGTGTCACTTTATTAAAAACCACAAAGGCTGTGCTTGTTTGTTAGGAGAGAGTCATAAGAGAGACTTTAATGTTGGAGCTTTTGGAGTTGACACAAACAGAAAGGTTCAATATGTTAGAAAAATGTGACTTCCTGAACAGGAATATGTTATCCACTTATGTAAGTCCTGTTTTAATACACCTATAGCAGTCTTATCAAAACAGGAAGTTAAATACAATCTCTCAAATCTTTTTTTACTCAGTTAGGAACTATAAAATATTATTATACCTTCAAATTATAGGTTCAAATATACTGCTTCTACACCTTAGAACTGCAAAATAAGCACAAAAAGTGATTATTCCTGTGGAAGCTCCAGTCATGTAAAGGTTTGATCAGGTTGCACACAAGTGGCTTTGTGAGGAATTAAATTATTTGTAGGATGAGGTCTTATGTATGGAACTTTTATGATTCACAACAGTTGGGATATCTTACGTATAACATTAGCTGGTCAAGTGTTCTGAAGTATAAGATTAATAACTTTGGATGTTGTAAGTGATTCTGCCAGTTTCAGCAAAAGAAATATTAAAACATAGAGTTTATAAGCAACATCAAAATAGGCAGAACAGTGTACTGTCCAGTGTCAATCTGAGCTCTGCTGTTTAAGAGAAAACTGGTGAAATACAGAAGTATTTTCTATGGACTGCTCACTCTCAAATTCTGAAGGACTGTGTCCCTCCCTTGGAACAAAATAGTCATAAACATGAACCTCTACTGTTATGAAGCTTTTTTTCTGTTTTTATATTCCTTTGAAAAAATCTGCTTGTACTAAAAACTGATGTATTTTGTTAAAGGGAAGAACATGCCATGATCCTGAAGAAACTCAATTATTTCAGTTGGGGTTAATCAATACCAACTAAGTATTAAGGAATTACCCTGTTTTTAGGCTGGTTATATTTCTCTATGTGTGTACATATATATATATATATGTGTGTGTGTGTGTATGTATATATATGTATTCTAGGATGCTTTTGACACTATATTACTATTTATATTATTCCAAACAGATAGTGGATTACTGTCATTCTTCATATCATAGTTAATAATTCTCTGAGTAGGTGAAGAGGAAATAACTCTGATCAGTTAGTCCTAGATATTGAAAGTGGTAGGAAATAAGATACTTTTCATCCAATTAGACTAACATCCAAGAAACATGATGCAGATAACACAGTAATAAAAATAAATCTCTGTACTCAAACATTTTCATTTGCAAAATGAACTGAATTACTATAGAAGCTGAGCAGATTCTGGCCTTCGAGGGGTTTTGTTAGAGAAATAACAAATAGTGCCATTGACAAAAATTTTCCCTCTTGCTTTCTTTCCTCAAAATATCTTCTATTTTTTCTATGAAACAAAAGATGTTGCAAAGCATCTTCACACTTCCTTTTTTAATATTATTATAAGATGTTTCTGAGTGAGGGGAGTTGCCAGTAAAAACTAGGTCCAATAAACAATCAAATTCTTCATGTTAAGGTTTTCTTTACTCACTTGATCTGTACCCAACCACCCTAATGCCTTTGGCTTGGAATACACAACAAGGTGATGGTTGTAAACTTCCTTTTTTGCAACACAGTGATTTGTCCTGTATCTCTTCCTCCTTGGATTTGTATTTAGGGCCTTTATTGTCTTTTACTTCATTCTGCATTTCACTCAGATATTATATTTCTCTAGCAAAAAAAAAAAAATTGTCTCCCATTCACAGTTCATTCTATTCATCAGTCTGAACAATTTGACAATTTCCCATTCATCACAGACATTGTAAATCACATCTCTAGAGCTTTCTTTGCAGTCCAAGTCTCTGTTAGTTCTTTTTTTCGTGAAGGGAAACCAAGACCTTCCTGTTCCCTGAGAGTCCACTTGCTGTATCAAAAAGACTGTTTAAAGTGTGAGCTTAATAAGTTTGTGGAACTAATCTTATTTATATCCTGCCATTAACTAATTTAGTTTTCACCTTCAGTAAGTTCTAGAATTGATCTGCCTTTTGTGGCTAACCTATAGGCTCTATTTTTATGTGCTGATACGTTGAATCTTTTGATGAATCAAATATCAGCTGTAATTACAGTCTTCACTGAATACCTCAGAAGGATGTGTCAGCAAAGAAGGTGAGTTACATTCTGAATCATACCAGGCTCATATCTCTCACTCTTTCATACTGTCTCTCACAGACCTATCTTTCTCAGTTCTGCTACAAATTCACATAAGTTACTGTCTTCTCTTGCTTTGGACATTTCCTCCTCATCTGATATTTTTAACTATTCCTAACGTTAGGAGAGTGTAGCTATGTAACAATAGCTGTGGAGCTAAGTTTGCTGTGGTCCCTTTGCCAGGGGAAAGTATCTCTTCTTTCCTATCCTGTCTTTTTTTTTTTTAATTATTATTAAATTTTAGTATATTGCATTCATAGGGCCATGTTGAGGGCTCTGTTCCAAAGGCAAAAATGTCTTTTATATGACTCAGCAACATCAAGGTCAGCTTCTTCACGTTTTAACACTGACTGTATATTGCTACAAAAGTCCAACAAGCTATTTCAATTTTATATGTAAATCAAATTAGATTTGTTTTGCCTCCTGGTGCTATTTCGCCTCTACTTAAATTGGTAAGAGAACTGTGTAGAGCAGAAGTGTTATTGCAGTCGATTTTTAGAACACAAGCTGAACTTTGGGGTGAATGTCAGCCTGTCTGCAGATAATGTGATAGTTTCAAGGGGGTTGTTCTGAATTTTGAAATATTTAAGTACTCCCTGAAACACTTTGACTTGTCTCCACCAAGTAGCAGCGAGGCAAACTGCCAGAGTTTATTGTACCATCATTTGTCTCTACAGTTGGTGAGGAAACAAAGACATTCTGCCACAGTAATGGGGAAACATCTGCCCTTCAAGAGAGAGAAGTCTGATTAAATAAAAGAGGATAACTTATATTGTCAGTATAACTTACATTGTCAGCGTGGAGAAAGAGTGGGGAATAATTACTGGGAAATTATAGTCAGGTGTGGGGGGTTCAGTGACATTTTTGATCTCTTTTATTAGTCTGACCAGTTTTGGCCAAAATGTAGGCATGGATAAGAACTAAAGTTTAAACCCTCAATATGAGCTGGACCTGCCAAAGAGATCTGAAATACACAAAACTAAACCAAAACCTCATTTCCTATGATTTACTATGAGCAGGATTCCCATTACAAAATGATGAAGTAATACCTTTTCTTCCTCCACAGACACAAGAGGAAAACCTTTTCTCTCACACGCTGTATTATGCAAGGCAAAATGAATTAAATGCATGTTTATGATAATCGTGTTATTCATTTTACTTAGCAGTGGAGAGGTGATGGAATGAGAAACAAATATTTTGAATAGATGTTTTCATAGAGGAAATGAAAGCAGTACTGAGTGTATGAATAAGTCATGGTAAAAACAGTTCAGGCACTTATTTTGGATGTACAGAGCATTATTTTGCCTAATATGTACATTAGGTATGGCTTTTGCTTATATTATGCTCTGAATGTGTCGTCAAAAAGCCTTCTTTTGAATAAACATGCTTAAATTATGGGCACAAGGACCCAGCATATTTTATAGTATGCTTTAAAAAGTGTGCGAAGTAGAAGTGGCATTGAAACACTTTCTATTAATTTCATTTGCTGTATTAATTTTTAAAAGATGAGAGATGGCTTCAAAATGGTATATAATAATGATCAGTATAAAGCAGTAAAATAGGCAGAGGCTTTGTTTTTCACTTTGTTAGTGATTTTTCACTCTTGGCTTCAAAGAAGGAGCCACTTCAGTAATACAGCTTCTACCAAACGGGGGTATCCCCCACTAACTTCCCCACTACCATCAGTCAGACTGTGCACATCAGACTGCATTATTGCTGTAGAAAAAAAGAAGTTGAGGCTTTAGACCTTGAAAATAGGGAGTTTTCTCCCTGCATGTTGACCTATGTGCAAATATGTGCAGCCTGATTTGAAGACCACTCTGTTAGAGAACTGTACATCTGCATTACTTCGTGAACCATATCATTACCAATGCAGTTGTAGTAATAAAAGTCTGCAAAACCTGAAGGTAAAAGCTTTTCTCATCAGGTTGATAGCAGTGTGAGCAGTGTAAGTAGTACAAATACTTAGATGTTGGAGTGTTTTGAGTATGTACAAGAGGATTATGGGTGGCACTTACTTGAAATTAGACTGATCTAAAATCATATTTCCAAGTAATTTCTATATATATATGTTTTTAGCATTCAGATGTGCAGATGCAGATTCCTAACAGTAACTAAAGAGATGATTGAGATGCATAAATGATTTGGTTTAAAAAGATATGAAGCAATAGAAATATGCAACAAAGTGGTTCCATTACAGTAACTTTGACTATAAATCACTTATTCACATTCACCTGTAATTTGCAGCCATCCAGATCTGGGCTATGTTGAGAAACTAATGTCCAATTATTTTCAATGTCCAAGTGAAAAAGGTGGTTTCCTTCACCTTTTTCTGTCTCCCTCATCCTGTGGGGTTGTCAGTTGACTTTTCTTGTCAGAAGTGGGTGCCAGTCTTCCTCCTCAGATGAGCAGGAGGTGAGACCTTCTACACTGATGTTCCCTTGAACTTCTGCCTTATAGCATGTGAGGCCTGAAGCATTTCACAGTTCTTCCATCTTCACACCAGATTTCAGAGTTTTGTATTTAAAAACTCAAATCCATTTTACTTCTCTAGATGGTAAACCTTTATTTGTTCAGAACACCTCTCACAACAGGTTTTGTCTTTGACATAAGATAATGGTATGATAAAATGACTTAGAAGCAGTCTGGGCCATTAAACTTTAGCCATTTCCATTGATGCATTACAGATAATAGGACAGGACTACATTTATTTTATTTTCAATTCTTTGCTGCATTACTGGCATTTCCTATAAGCATGTCTTCCCAGTATTTTCTTAAAAAGCTTGCATGAGTATGGCAAGAAATTAATAAAAGCTTGACAAAAGCCCAACCCAATGTCCTAGTAATCACTCCTGGCCCAATACCATGTAAACAATTTTTGTGGACATTTTGGGTTGTGTTTATGGAATTAGAAGAAAATTTTCTAGTCTTTTATTTCCATAGCAGTGTTGAGATTTTTTAATTGCTTTACTTGAATTGTTCTGTTGAGGTTTTCTACTGCTTCACCATTTAAGCAGTCCAAGACCATTTGTAAGCAGAGTAAAATGTCTTTTTTTACCAGTTCAGAGATCAGCCAAAACAGAATGGGGTTAGTGAAATACCTTTTCCACAGTTATTTGTTATATATTCAGATAAATAAGTGCCTACATCCCTGTCAGTGTGCATACTAGGAAGACACTTAATTACCAGCAGCATGTTGTCCCCCTTTGTATGTATGTGAAATACAGTATAAATATATATATATATATAAGCATATATACTGCTGAAGGAGCTTAGATAGTATTAATTATATGTTCAAAACAAAACTGGAATTTCTTTCCCATAAATGTTTTGTGTTTTGAACCTGGGTGAATCTTAACACAAATAGAGATCATCATGCAGATATACATAATCAAGTTTTAATACTTGACAGAACAATTCATGCATGTATGTTACCATATAATGTAAAAATCTCTGTGAAACTCTCTTTTTTATGACCCACCTGTATACACTGAATGACTGTTCTGCAATAATTTTGCTGTTCCATAATAAATTGCTACCGTAGCAACCTCACAGCACTGTGGAACAGCATCCTCCCAGCTCTAAGCCAAAAAACGTATATTCAGTTACAAATAATTGAAGGTAATTTAATAAAAAGTTTGAAAAAAGCAGCAAAGTTGATCCATTTATTTATTCATTCACTTAGAGGTTGTCCTTCCTGTCCATTGCAGTACTAAAGTGGTCTGCTGTTGTTAAATGTTTTGCACTGTAGCTGTCTTTGTTCTTAGTATTTCTTTAACATATAGAAGGCATTAATTATAGTCCAGAAGTCCAGCTGAGAGCATCTCACTAGGCAGGAAAAGGGAGATGCCATTTTTGGAACTGAGCAACAGTAATCTGAGAAGTGCTAAAAGGTGTGTTTTTAGCAGTCAGTTAAATATTTTCTCACCTTCCCACATGCATTAAATTTCAGTTGTTACCTTGCTGCGGGTGCCTGTTACAGTAAGCATTAAAGTTAATGATTGTTCTTGAAAATGAAGCTTTTTCCATTCATGGAAGCTGTTTTTTTCCTCAAAAAAAAATTGAGGCTGGTGATGGCAGACACCTTAGGCAAAGCCACCTGAACCAAAATGCTCATCCAGCATATTTTTCACAGATGCCACAGACACTCTTCATGAATCTGTGTTGTGTCAACTTTTTGATTTCTTTACTCTTCTGGGATCAGCATCTACTATGGAATGTGTGATATATTTTGAAGATAAAATATTTCTTTCACTCTCTTTTGGAAGACACCGTAGGAGGAGGAGGTGGGATATTTTGAAACAGTTTTCCTGAAGTGATTTGCATCTGCAAATTCAACCAAATTTTCAAGGAGTTCATCTGCCATTTGTACAGATCTAAAGGAACTGGCTGTATTTACAAGTACTCAGTAACTCTTCAAAGCAATAAAATATGATGGCTACTTCATAATGCCATTTTTCAATAACTGTATTAGAAAAGCTGAATAATTATCTCCTATGAACATTAGGTCATTTTGTCAGATTCTGATTAACAGTCGAATTCAGATTTTTTACATCATTTACAGTACGTTCTGCCAGTGAAGATGCTCTAAATAAACAGTAACTCTATATTTGAAAATCCATTCGAAAATTGACTATTTCTTTTAGGAGCATGTAGGTGTCCTTCTTAACATAAGCATATAGCTTATCAAAATAAAGACCAAAATATACTTTATATACTATTTGAAATTAGCAAAACACATAATGAATTTGCTTTGTCTCTAGAGTGGAACTGAAATACAATTGTAGGATTCTTAAAAGTGGTGTGTTCACGTCTACTTTGAGTCTGTTGTGGTAAGGAAAAACCACATACAAACTTTCCTTATTCTCGTCTGATTTTATGCAAGTTACTCCTTGCATTTACTTACTTGCAGGTGCTTCAGGCAAACTGTGCTCCTGACTTTTGATACCATATCTGCACAAAGCAGTCTCTTGACTTTGTGTGTGAGGTGTGACATGAGCAGATCCCTGTAAGGACAAAAGTACAAAATAAGGCACCTGTACCCATGGATGTGATGTGAGTGGTTGTTCCCTTGTGCTTCTCATGTTTCCTTCTATTTATGACTTCTGCTGTACATAAGCTTGGCATTGCTCACAGCTTCTTCACAGCAAACCTATTTAGATGATCTTTCCCACACATCCAATACGGAAATGAGATACCTGTATTTTTATTCCATTAAAATAAAGTTACTGGAAAAATGTTCAAGTGGTTGGCTGCACCTAAATAATTGTGATCTTGTCAACACTTGTAATAATTTTTACGAACACTTCACTGTAATGCAAATAATGAAATTATTTTTTAAATAATCACAATGGAGATTGAAGGAGAAATGGCAAAATGTGGCAGTATGCCATATATTCCTACGCCTATAATGCACTACACCTTGTGCCTACTCTCCTACATAATTTTTCTTTATTTTCAAGTATTTGTGGAAAAAGAGAAGTGAGGACACATCAGTTAAAGGGCCAGTAGGCTGGGAGTGGGAGTTATCATGCCCACACATACTGCTGCTGATCCTGCTTCATCCCACTAACTGCTGTATTTTCATTATAAGCTTGGATTCTGTTTCCCTCTTTATTACAAGGATGTTACAGTTCTTTATTCTTCGCTGACAGCTGGCAACAGGTAATGCTGGCTGTTATTTTGTTCAGTCTAGTCAAGCACATTCATTTCCAAGTATAACCATGTTTTGTTTGCTGTATTTTGTTCTTGGTGTGGTTGAATGCCATCCTTGGAAAGATGTGCATTGAGCTACTATTGAATAAGTGGCTTGCCTTCGGCATTCATGAGTAAATTCTGTAGTTTTTGTTTCAAGCCTTTGACATGTCATCAAGTGTAAATCTATTCTAATGCCAAAATCCCTCTTGATGTCTGATGCCAATCAGTAGCTTTTCATCTTGAAAAAGGTAGTGAATAATTTGCCCTGTGGATATTCCACAGATACCATATATGGCAAGAAGCAAAGAGAGGGGAATCCCATACCCATTTTTTAAATTCAAATAATCATGTTCAACCAGTTTGCTTTCCTAAATACCATTGGTAGTCTGGTACATTTTCTCGCTTTCAAGTGAATATTGAATACTTGTCTAATTTGCATATTTTCGATGTGTAGAAACAATATGCTCTTTCTGTTGCAGTATTTTATTTCATGAGCAGTAGCCAACATGCTGTAATATGTGAATTATATTACATTTGTTATTTTAATAGGAAGGTCAAATCTTTTACCTCCTTCAGCTTCATTAGTGTTTCTTTATTAAAATAAAAAAAAAAAAAGGGGGAACGAAAAGGCATTTGCTATATAGGAAGGTCAACATTTTCTTTGTGAACAACACAGTTTGTACCCATGATTTTGAATTTCAATGAACTGTAAGCCCTAAGAGTGTTGAATTAAAGGCATAAAACACTGTAGTTCACTCAAGAGCTCAAAAGTATGTAATTTCTTTCCTTAGAAAGGAGACCTACTGAAAACCTAATGAATGTGTTTATGTAGTTGAATGGCACTCATATAGTTTATACTCAGAAGAAAGAAGCAAGTAGAGCTTTGTATTTAACTTCTTTTCAGTCTGCAATATTACAGGATTTTAGGGTGCACAGAGACTTGTGGTTACATAATCTGACCTCTTCTGTAATACAGGTCACAGTACTTTGCACAGTAATTCCTGCATCAGGGCAGATAAATTCTTCATCTGTGGGCAACATTTTGTACTGAGTTTGACTGTTTTAAGCTGCCACCTTATCCTAAATCTCATATTGCTAATATTTGTAATAGCAATACTGTGTGGTATTTTCCTTATAATTTGTAATAATAATGTTGAACCTTTCACCTGAAGTTACTCAAAACAGCTTGCATGCCCTAATTAAACTTTAAGGCACCATTATTTTAAAAATGTCAAGTCATTTATATAATTTCTAATATAGTTAATCAGGAGTAGAATTTAAACTCATAATCTTTCGGTTTAACTAATAAATCATAAAACCACTCATTAGCTGAGTCACTAACCAGTGATGATTTTAGGCTGAAAAATCTAATCATAATTATAGTAAGTTAATTTTGTCAGGTTTAAGAATCACTTAAAATTACAGTAAACCCACACTGATGTTTAGAGATATTTGCTCCTTCAAAACCTGGGATTTAAGTTCTCATTCTAAAATCTTAGATGTGCTGCATTGCATCCTGCTCTGCATGTATGGACTGGACTGCCTTCGTGCATAAGAGATCCCAAGGAGCTCTAACAAATGTGTTTATACAGGAGATAATCCAGGTTTTATTTAATTGCAGTGTTCTTTCAGGAAAGAAACATGATAGCTGTCCAAGCCCTCAAAGCTAAAAGTTTATTTTGGAAAAATGTAGAAAATTATCTTATCTGAATAGTATATCTGTTATCTTTAAATTAGGCAAATATTTAATTATTTATCAGTGCTTTTTGGATTTTGCTAGATCAGGGTTAATAGCTGATCTCTTATGGACTCTCTAATACCCTCTGACAGTTGAACTCTAAATCTTGTATCTCATCTAAAAGGTCTCACAGTAGGACAGATAATCTGGCACCTAACTACTAAAAGTAGCCAAATAACAATATTCCATTTTTCATTCCGTTTTCTTCCCTGTGGTAAATTGGTCACCTGATTTCAGTCAATGTCAAGATGCTACCACTGCTTCTTAGAGTTCTGGTGTCTGTATAGACAAGCAGATGGATTTAGCAATGGGGCAATGAACTATAGCATAAATGAAAAATATTGTGTCCTGAATCTGGTCTCTCAGGTAATAATTCAATGCTAGAGTTTCATAGGAAGCAATGTGCAATGTCTCTCCACTGAAATATTTCACCATAATACTATTTTTATGTTTGTAATGGTAGTTATAATGGCAAATACAGCAAGCAGATGATCTTTGCTCCATCCAGACAGACACCTGGCAGAGAACAAACACATCTCCCTACTTTGGCTGCTTCTTCCAAGGCCTGGTGAGGTGCAGCTAATTTATTCCCTTTTTTGCTCTCTGGGGTGGGATGTGCACCTCCTGTGGAATGTACATGGGTCTAGCAAAAACACTCTCTGGTTTGGCTGCTTTGGCTAAAATCCAGACTACTAATTTCTGATAAAGGTTTTGCAACTCTGAATATATTTGGGGCTGTGGGTAGGAAGCATGACCTCATCTCTGCTTGGTTTGCAGTCACTAGAGCTCTCAATACACTGGAAAATTCAGCTCAGGCTCTTACCCAAAAGTATGTCTCCCATATCTAGTGAAAGTAAAATAGAGGAATATCAAATGCATGAAGGATTAGACTTGTTACCCTGGGGTTTTATTTCACAGTAAATCATTTATTTAGGGCTGTATTAAAATTATGGTTGAATCTTTGATGGAGGCTGTACCTAACTTTCCATTCTTGTGGCAGGCTACTGAAAATGCAAAGGCAAGGCAAGTCTGGCATGAACCAAATTCCTTCAGCTTCGTTTAGCCCTGCAAGTCAGGGATCTTTCACGCCATTAATATCATGTTAAAGTGGCTTTTCCATTTAACCTGGTAAATTTTTGCATACTGTTTTCTTTGTGACAGAAAGGAATCCATTACAGAAACGTTCAGCCACCCTTTCTCTGTAGCCAACTTTGACAGGGATCTTTGCTTCTAACAACTTCTGTTTAAAAAGTGTGTTGAACTGCAGGAGGCAACTTCAGTGAAGACAGACCTACAGCCTTTATGCAACAGAACTCAAGCATGTCACCAGTAGTTAAAATGCTACATGATCTTAGCTTTGCTGTCCATTTTGCCAAAAAACCAGGATGAGTTAGGCTGGGCAAAAGTCTGATTTTCTGTGGCTGGATTTCTGCCAGTGCCTTGATGGGGATCATATCTGAGATCTTTGTCAAAGCACTGGAGTTTCTAAATCCTGGCTGAGTACCTTAGTTATTGGGCCATTCTCTATTGGAATAATTCATTGGATAGATTTATCAGGGAGCAACGTAGGTATATGTGAAAAGTGAGCAGGGTGATAATGGCTAGGGTCCAAATAAGGAAAATAAATTACCTGAAGGAAGGTGTCTGTGATGAACCAGAGGCATAAGTAGTGAATATAGAAAAAAGAGAATGTCCAGAAAGTATAGGTTTTGCAGTGGAAAAGTAGATTACATACAGCAGGAATTATGTTAAGAATAAACTGTTAGATTTCCTTGGTCTAGAAGGTTTCTGTGACTATTTTATAAGGTTTCATTAAATTTAAATATATATTGATCTAGTTCCCACCATCATACAAGATAATTTAATAAATAAGTAATTACTTTTTTTAAAACTTACTTTTAGCATTTGATCATGAAATAGGTCTACTTTCTTCAGTCCAAAAATTGTATTTAGAACAGAGATCACCACTTGTGAGCAGGCTTGGGTTCTCGAAAGACCTCATCTTGCACTGCTCTGTGGCTGTGATGAAGCTGCAGTCAATGAAGCTGAGCAGGGACTTATCTGAAATCTGGCTGTGTTTTGTTTGGGTTCTTTAGTTTTCCCCTGCACCACTGCAGGAAAAGGACATGGGCTGTGAGAGCCCCTGGTCTCCAGGAACACTGCTCTGCTGCTAAAAACAATTACAGGGAATGGTTGCTGGGCAATCAGCCACCAAGTAAACTGAGATCCCTTGGCTTTCCCATGCTTATCTTGATTAATGATTTAGCTAGTCGTAAAATACAGTGGTGTTTGTAATTTAGATAGAATACTTCGTGGTTTTCAGGGGAAATAAAACTGTGTGTCATCTGTAAAAGGCTTCCTTCTGGTTGAAGTAGGCCGTAATTATCATCATAAATAAAATCAATTTGATATAAATCTCTAGTATGTTTTAATGGCAAAACCTTTTACGTTTACTACGATAAATAATAAAGAAAGTATCAAAGCTGGCATAATTTTCAGTTCTTTCAGCTGATACTTTGTGAATATTTTTTTAAGAAAAACAAGTCACCTTTTTATCAATTATTTGTTTTCAGTGATAGCCAGATCTGATCCAACTTTGGTTAGCATTCATAGGCAGCTTTCCATGTGCTTACAGAGCACAAAGATTGGCTCTGAGAGTTCAAGTGCTACTCAAAAAAGCCAAACTACCATGTTATAGGAAATATTTCTCAAAATTCTTTTCTTCTTTGATTTAGCCACATAGTATCTGAATGTCATATTTTTAATGGCAAAATGTGGAGCAGATTTTTTCCAACTGAGCAGAAACATTCTTTCAATATGAAATCAATATGCCAAGGTAGTGCCATTTGAACAAATTCCATTTGAATAGCCACAACTATCTTCACCAAGTTCTATAAATATACTGAAAGAAGAATGGTAACCACATACATGAGACACAAATTGCCTTCAAAGTGTCCATGTAAATTTTCCCACAAAAATATGAAAGTGACATTCATTCACAATGTCAGAAGAATATTATTTTTATGCTTTGTCTCTACAGGCTTAACACATGCACTAACTTCTTTATGATTTGTTCTATCTTAGGGCTATTTTCAGCGTAATCTTTTTATGGGGCTATATTATGTATAAAAATATAGTTTTCTTGACATAAAACGTATGTTCACAGGACCATAAAAAAGCTCCTTCTTTTGGGTGCCCCGGACTATTAATAATGTCTAAATTACTAATAGGCAAAAAAAAATTTATTTCAGAGTTAGAGAAATAGACTGAAAGTAACCTCTTTTGAAAAATTATTTTTTCTTCTGAGAGACCAAGAAGAAAGTTTAGCTAGTGCTTAGCTTAGCTAGTGCTTAGCTTAGCTAGTGCTAAGCTTAGCTAGCTAAGTTTAACTGGATTCATTCACACCATTGCAGTGCTACACCCACATAATGCAAACAGATACACATATATATGTGTCTGTGCATATGTATATATACTCTTTTTATAACCTTCAGAAAAAAAATATTAGCTACTTTAAAGCATTCAGTTTTTTGCTGTTTTTTTATCTACTTTCTTAAAAAATGTGAGACATTTGGCGAACACTTTTAAGACAAAGTCTTTCTTGTGAAGTAGTTGGAACTGAAGTGGGCAATGTGCTCAAGAGAAAGAAGAAAATTGGAAGTAAAAAAGTCAAGTAGGCAATGATTTCTTAATATTTTTTTCCACAATTAAGTACTGTGTTATCGCTAATAAGTTAAAAATCCCTGGTGATTCATTTGTTCCATCCTATACAGAGAACAGACATCTACTGAACATGTTTTATTAAGGGTCTAACAAAGCCTCAGAATGGGAATTAGGAGAACAACCTGGCAGCTGTCAGACAGGCAGTAGTAACCTTGAGTTTGAAGGTCAGTGAAGAGCAATTCCTGTTTGCCACAGATGAAGTTCTGCCTTTGATTTTCCGTCATGTAACACTGAGGACCTGAAGAAATACACATTGTAGTATTATAGTTGCCCCATAATTTCATATAAGGAGTTTTTCATTTGACATGCATCAAAGGAAATCTGTTGCTACCTACGAATCAAATTCTTCTTATTGTTTGAAGTTTTCACTTTCTCCATTATTATTAACCAAAGCAGTTGGCCCGGATTGTTCCAGCCAAGAGGAAAAGTCAGTGACAAAGTGAGGAGATTCTCAGTAATCTTGTTTAATTGATTATAGAATGGCACAGTATCTTCTTTAATTCTGCTTTTCAGAGGCAAAAAAAAGAAAACGAAGAAGCTGTGCCTTCTTTATGAATACACTGGGTTTGGTTTGCATCAAAGGTACACCTGAATTCTTTGCTCTTTACCTCTAGAGGTACCACATCAAGAGCACTCGTGTATCTACCTGCTTACACTGCAAAGGGGAGTGTTATTTAATGACCATTTAATGAATACTTTATTCAACAAAGTTGATCTAAGGGACAGACAACAAAACCTCTGCTGTGTTGGAGTGAAGGATTATGTCCTTACACCTCCAAGAAATGGCAGAGAAGGAAAATATATTCTTCTTCGGCTTTTGAGTCACAACAGTGCAGTGTTTCATCCTACCTCCATGATTTTTTTCATTCAGTTTTTTAGAAGTAAGACCTGTCCTACCATTTGCTGTCAGGAGGTTTCTCCTGGGCTGCCCCTCCCTCTGCTAAGCTGTTTTGGGATTCATGGCCTCAGGGTTTCTGACTCGGTTCTTGCCACAAGCATATGAGTCTCTCAGTGTGAGTCCTTCTGCCGCGGGAGGAATTTGGCCTTAATGAGACTTCCCTTGGCATCCTGCACAAAAGGTGGTTCCCAGAGCAGGCAGTGACTGCAGGCAGGAGTACCAGTAGCCTCCTCTCCTCCCAACTGCTGAGGTTTTTCCAAGAGCTGCCCACTTCTGTAAGGGTTCAACAGCTTCTTCCAGTTTTGTTTGTCAACATACAATTTATAATATGTCAATTTACTAAAAGAAATTTTAAGCAAAAGGGCTGCACATTGGTTTTTAAGGTGTATTTATTTGTATATAGAGTTCAGCGTAGTGAGAATTATAAGTATTTTCAATTACTTTGAATTTTATTTTTACAGGAACAGTTTATAAACAAAGAGAAAGCATAGCATAAATTAAACTCCTACATATACAATAATAAAATGTTGTGCTTGCAGAGCTTTCATCTAGTTTAAGTCCTCTCAAAAATGTCTTAAAATTCTTCACATGAAACAACATTCTTTAATAAGAATTAAATCATAACAGACAAAGAAAATAATTTTAAATAATACCATTCATGTTCATAGCCTTAGAGAAATAGTATCTCAAACTGGCTTCTTATACAGAAAGCATTTTCTGCACCCTGTAGTGTCAAAATGCAACAACTGAAGTAATTATTTGATTTTATACACAGGCCAGAAAATAGTCCATATGGGTATTTCTGCTGTGTTCTTCAGATTTCCTATTAGTTCATTGAATTATGTCCATCTTTTTTTCTCATGTGTTGTACTTGAAGTGAAGAAAAAGCAAATGAAACCAAGTCCTTACCTCGAGCATAAACCAGCATTATTGTTCTTGTCTGTCATTAAATATGAGAGATGAATAACTTCATCCTACCATTAAAGTGACTTTCAGGTAATTGCTTGGCAGAAATTTATGTGCAGGCTGAAGGCCACAGGCTGACTTGGTGTCGTACAGATTAGATACTTCCTGGAAAAAGAGGTAAATCTTGGCTTTGCAAATAATTTCCCTTATTTATAAAACCCCATATTTTGATGTATGCACACAGAAAATATTAAATTGGACAAAATTGGTAGGGGGTTGGTCCAGAAAACTTGAGCTGTCGGTTCAGCGTCCTAATAAAGCCTCTTCAGGTCATCAACCCGTTTCTGGATCTGATTGCCCTAAAATATAGAGTGTTCTTTGTGCTGGTCTCACCTCTAGATGGAAAAAAAAAGCATTAAATATCCAAAGAAATAATATATATATATATATAAGATATATATATGTCAGTGAGTAAAGGCCTAGAAATCAGCTGCTCAAAGTAACTTGATTTGTATGTAGAAACATTCAGTTTGGTTTGCATTTCTGTTTTGTGCCCAAATTAATGTAACATGAAAGAACCATATGAAAAACAGTGATTAATTTCGTTCTAGTAACTTATTTTCCATTTGAAAAAGATTGATAAAAGTAAGGGGGAAAACATCTGATTGATTATATGTGTGGAAGAAGTACCTCAGGAATAAAGGTACATGGAGGGAGATACTGAAAGATTTGTGTCTTACAAGATATAGTAATGTGGATGAGGGGAAAAAAGAATTAAGGGTAGTCCAGGAACTTCTATTTCATTTTCCAAAGTATATATTCAGCCTTCATGCTGAGATACTCTGCCCTGTAGATAGAGTTTTTGTCTTACTGCCTCTTGTTTAGGCAATGAAGTGAGACAGCGTGTCCTTTTTGGCTGAAACAGGCAAAGGAAGGAAAACTTGTGAGTTCTTTTTCTTTCTTAACATTCTTGAGGTATCTTTTTAACAAAAAAACCCCATTTTTTCATGATTCAGTATCAATTTTTTCAAGTCATTAAGTATGGAAATATACAGATGACATTTTGATGGTGGGGGCCCCACTAAGGAGCCCATGGGACTGTGCCAGTGCACAGGGGACAAGGCTTGGAACAGAAGGTCACTGTCATATTAAAATATACTTAAAATGCTTAAAAAATGCTTATCTGAGCTAGGGAAAAGCCATGGGTGCTGATTTCACCTTTTTTTTTTTTTGTGATTGATGCTTATTTTCCTTTTTTGCCTCATCTTGGTAGTTTCCTCTCCTTACCTTTTTAGGTATCTCCAGATATTTTTCTATTTTCAGGTGTTCTGTGAAGGTGGATTTTTTTTTGGAGAAAGAGTCAGTCCTCTTTGAACTGTCAGACATCATTCATCTTTCCTGTCACATCCTATAGATACCTATTGGTTTGTCAGAGTGAACCTTGAGGTCCCAACATGGCACCAACATTGCCAAGCAGAGCTTCTCATTTCACAGGTCTCCTTCATTGTAGTCAAAGGCTTTCTTCTGAAGTCAGTGATCATTTTCATTAAGAGCTCAAAATTTCTAAATCTGTTGACTGTCAGTGTCTCTTTTTAAATGATTGATATGTACTAAAAATGGTAGAAGTGTAAATGAGCAAAAATTGCAGCCATCACTAAGTCACTGACTTTGAAAATGCAAAGTAAGATGAGTGCATAACTGGAAAACTACTGTGTAATTGTTGGCAGTTAGTAGGAATACACAACTTGCAGCATATTTAATGTGCTTTTCCTTTTTTTCTTCCATTTCTTGTGATTTGTATATAAGAGCAGTTTGGGAATGGGATGTTTCACCAACATACAGTATCAACTAAATTTAAAAGAATGAAATCTATAGTACATTATTTGGAGAGGGTTTTTAGCTAGCTAAGCAATAATTGAGTGTTCTTTGAAACAGCTGGTTTCATAATATGTTGTACATAACTTGGAGTTATCTGGGTTCTGTGTAAGTTCTGCTACCCCTAACACACTGGAGAAAAAGGAAAGATGATGACCCAAGATAAACATGTGAAAACTTTCTCAGGTTAGAAGTTCCAGCATTTGGCAGTGCATGCCCTACTTAGCAATGTCTCACTGTGTGTGTGATAAGATTGTTTTAGGCTCTTCATGACTCACTACTCAGTTTTTCAAAGCTTCAGATATTTATGTTATACCAAGAGGGAGGAAAAGTCCTACATAATTAGTTCTGTTTACTTGATTATTAATTTTATTCATATACTAAGTGAAAAGTTCTGTTTACTTTGATTACTAATTTTACCTGTATACCAAATGAAGGTATTTTCCCTCAGGTGACATAGCTAGAGCAAAATATTTCCTTTTTCATGTCCAATTTGTTTAACTTCTATTAAAAAGCATGTTCTTCTTCCAGAAATTGCTCCATCTCTTTCTTTTTTCAGTTCCTAATACGAAAGCACTGCATAATAGTGGCGTCTGTGCCCTGACTGGCTGAACTTATTTTAGCAAGTTGCCATTTCTTACCTGGACTCAACAATTTAGCAAGAGTTGTGCCAAGGTTTATAAGGAAGTTCAGATCTGGAATGCAAAGCAGGAAGGTGGGGGATGAGCTGGATTTCTAATGATAATATTTGTTGGAAGGTTAACTTTTTAACCTGATATTCTGTATATTACCTGGCGGTTGTTTTTAAAGTGGCAGATTTTTGGCAGCTACGTGGTGTTTCTGAGGCTAGAACATGTAATTGTAACAGAGAAGGAATGATTCTTTCAGAAGTAGGATCTTCTAGTAAAAGCAAATAAAATAAACAAGCTGTTTGCTTCACTAAAACTGGTTTAGGTTCCAAAATCACGCTCTCAATAACTATGTGGTACTCGTGAAAATATTCTTCTCTTTTGTTTATATTATCCTTGAGATGATACATTCTTGAATGGAGTCCAATCCTTTCAGCAGAGGTGTTTTCCTAGTTTCCTACTTTTGGGTGCAAGCTGTATTTTCCCAGAGTAATTCATCTGGCTTGTGATAATAAGTGGCTTCGTAGAATTTACAGAGCTACCTTTAAAAATAGAACATTTAAGTCTTGGTGTTACCCAAGCAGCTTTTAGGAGTGCAGAGAGAATGCAAATATGTAAATTACAGAAAAAAATGCTGTAATTCTGACAGAGTTTGTCTGAGTTGAACTCACGTGCACATTAGGTTACCCAGACCTTTAGAATTCTAGATTTGCTTATGGGGTAGGAAATGAGTGCATCATCCAGAATGTATTGTGCACTGTAATTGCACTGTGGTTAGTTCACATTAAGTTTCAATTAGACAAGAATGCGAAAGGACCATTTAATTAGTCAATAAATATCTGTCGCTGGAAGTTGACAACCTGGAAAGTTGTCTGCCTTGGCGGCTGTTATCCCACACAAGTTCTGTCAGGAAGGATGTGTCATTAGATGTTGTGCAAGGCCTCACCTTAAACTGGAACACTTAAGAGTGAATGGTTTGAACTCTGGTTCTCGTTCTGCTGTTGAGGATCCGTTGACAAGGACGGTGGAATTTTTTAATAAGGGAAAAATAAAATTATAAAAGCCTTAAGTTACGAGCAGTCTGTGTCATCTGTGTCATATTATGTAACATATCAAACTGCCATTTCCCCCTGCGTATGATGTGAGATATCTTAAGACTTAATCACCCAAAGTTGTTAAGTAGAAGTTAATTAAATGTGTGTAATGATGTGTTTCTTAGAAATAATTGGTGTGATTAAAAATCCGACTTTAATAGCACAGTGGCATCAAAAAGTTTTTCATTCATTTTCCTTAATTTTTTTTAATTAAAAATAGTGGGGTTTAAGAGTATGTTGAATTAGTTTCGATAATTACATTTTCCTTCTGCAAAAATACTAGAGCCCACCTGTTTTTCATCCTGCATGTACACAATTACAGTCATATGGAATAAAGTGAGAAACAAACGACCTCTCCAGAAGTAGGGATTTTAATAATAGATCTTGATTCCTAAATCTGTGCTTTCTCAGTTCATGAGTAGTGGGAACTCCCCTAGGTAAAATTTTAAAAAATAAGCATTGACTGTAACTGTCTTTTCCTTTTTTGTTTATATTTGTTGAAGAGCTACCCTGGTATCTGTTTAAAGACACATGCTGTAACAGTCATATTTAATGTTGAAATATATTGTCATTGTGCTTTGCAGTCTTTCAGTGATCGGTTGTAGCTGTGGATTTGCTTTTTGGGTTTTTTACGTGGGTGGAGATGCCTTCACCTCACGGGCTCTGCATGCAATGCATTGCACCTTTTGCAAAGGCACTTTTGAAGTGCTGATCTCTAGCAGGGATTTTTTTTTGCCCGTGCTGCCGTGTTCTTAGGTGAGGCCGTCAGGAGGTGGAACACGTGTTGTGAGACACGTTGGAGAGGTGCTGGTGGTGTTCAGGAGAAGCCTGGCTGCTCTGGGGGTGGGGTGCACTCAGCTTTAACAGGTGCTAGAAAATGTTCCTCCGGCTGGAGCTGCCTAAAGCCAAGGGCAGGAGAACTCAGTCTCCAGTGAGTGAAACTACAGCACCTCTCTGATCCTGCACCAAGTCCACCTGTTCTGGAAGAGGCCACAGCTATATGGGACTAACTATCCATTTACTCCTCTCACTCAATAGTTTTGGCTGTTACCAGCCCTGGAATGGAAGGAAAAAAGGGAGCAGATGAGAAAAAGAAAGGCTGAAATTGCTCAAAACTCTCCTTCATTTATGGAGTTGCTCAGACTACTAGGATTTTGAACTCGAGAAACAAAGGCATCCTTCACTGGTGTGATTTTTTTTTTCCCCTTGATAGATAAGGACATGGCAGATACTTCATCCTCTCTTCCTCATCAGACACCCTGTGCAGAATCTGGAGAATAGAAATAGTTGACTGTTTTCCTTCCATGTCTTGAAAGATATTTTAAGGAGAGTGTAGCATCAAGTGAGATAAAACAGCAATACACTTATAAAGGGAATGTTGGAGGACTGAGAGATTAGTGAATGGGGAGGTACTGGAATGAAACTGCTACTTAGAGAATTCAGCATAACAGGGACGAGAATGGAATGTCATCAGTGTTCTGGGTGAAAGTATTCTCTTAGAGCTAAAGAAACTATTATGAAGAATAAAGAGAAACAAATAATTAGAAATAAAAAGCTGAGGCCTAGACTAGTAGCAGTGGAGTGTGCCTCATGGAAGCAACATGCAGAAGATAGATTTCTTTTACATCCCTGAAGAAAACATGACAAATGCTGTGCACCAGAAATCAAGCAAAAAGTACCTCAGTTGTCAGGTGCACATGGAGAAAAATCCTTTCCTTCATTTATTCTTGCATCTCAAATGCAGAGTTAGTTCAGAGATTGTTTCAAGAGTTTTCTAGTTTTCTGTTGCTGTAATAAAATCTAGTTCTTGCTTCTAATGAAATTGGCAGCCAACTTCCTCCTAGAAAACACATTATCCCACAAATGAACATGGGATTAACCCACTGATAAGTAACACCAAGGTATTTCACTGGCCTTTCCTGCCCTTTGCTGAGTATGGATCAGAAGATCTGACAAAAGGAAAGGTATTCTCCTGGTAACAATCACTTCCACTCACATTACAGAAAACCCAGAGGAGCAATATACCTGCTTTCCTAGCAGTAAGCTCTTTTAAAAAGGCTCATACATTTTTCCCCACAGTAGTGGCGATTCTAGTTGAATTAGTTAATGTCCTGCCCATATTTTTCCACATCCTTGTTCTTCTGCCAGTGAGAGACATTTCTACATTTAGCATTTAAGTATTCCCTTGCCGTGGTCACAACCACATCTGTCTGACTTGTTTTACTTGAGGCCTAAATGTCAGCTGAAGCTGTTTGTAAGGGATCCAAATATAAGTGTTATCCTGTTCATATTATACAAGATTTTCCTTGTCTAGTAACCAGCATCTTTGGCAAGGATGAAGAGATGTTAAATCAAATCTGACCAGTTTTTTGTTATCTCAGGTCTCAAATTCTTTTTATTCCAGTCTGCTACACTGAATCCTTTACATAATTTTCCCTAAATCATCATTGCCATATCTGAATTTAGCAGATTTATTGTGTTGTAGAATTTATCTGTAAGGTAAACTAACCAGAACTGTTGTTTTCACTGTTTTAACAATATTTACTATTCCATTGGATTTACATATATTGATTATTGTTTGTGTTGCAAGGTACCTGTGTCTCTTAAAATGAAAAACTGTCAGGTTCTCAGTGTTTTTTGCAATCCAC